>NC_083738.1:26536760-26724260 GCF_033458585.1 Syngnathus typhle | reverse complement strand
CGACTTGAGCTTTTTTTCCTTGTCCGGATGCCTTTTCTCCATTATGGATAGAAAACGTAGATCTTCCTGTGAGATATGAGCATCTTCGGCTACTCTTTCGTTGAAGTCTGATTCGAGTGCCTTAATGACTTCTGGTGGTGTGATAACTTGTTTCACAACGATCCTGTGGCTGCTTCCAATTGCGTCTCCATAATCGACGCAGGGATCTGCACAGCCAACTATACTCCAGCCCAAGTCTGTTCGTTGAGCGAAAGGCTCATTATCCTTTCCTGACACCACTTCTCTGGGCAACAGGGCCTGAGAACAGTTGTAGCCTATGAGCAGGCCAATCTCACAGTCACATAAAGGAGTGATCTCTCCAGCAAGGTGCTCTAGGTGAGGCCATAATCTTGCTGTCTCAGGTATTGGGACATGACTTAGGTTTGCAGGAATAAACTCTCTCGTGTAGGTTACTGGGAGAGATATTTTCCTTGTCTCATTATAACCTCTGACCTGCAGTCCAGTTAACTTCTGACTTTGGATGATGGTATCTTTGGATGACATCGTGGAGAGCTTTAATTGCACAGGCTGTTTCTTTGTAACTAACACTTCTGCCGTTTCTTGCAGGATAAAGGTGGTGTCGCTTTGGTTGTCCAATAGAGCGTATACGAGCACTTCCTGCTCTGGATTACTTGCTGTGGACAGCCATACAGGAACAACTGTGGAGGAATAGGTGCTCTTCTTGTCTTGCACCACTCTGTTAGCTGTTGCCTCTACTGGTGTCTCTTCTTTCTCTTCAGACTCTGATAAGTCTTCCCTTTTCTTAAAGCGTCTCCCACTCTCCTTTCTTTCGCCATCCTCTTGTTCTTTCCTATCGTCTTCCCTTGGACGATTTTCATGTAGACATGTTGGATGCTTCCTTTTGCATGTCTCACAAATACTTCGCTTCTCACAGTTCTTGGACTGATGTCCTGATTTCAAACATCCAAAGCAGAGCTTGTTTGTTTTCACAAACTTGACTCGTTCTGCAGTTGTCTCTTTCAAGAACCTTCGACATGTCTGTAAGCCATGATTTGACTTCTCACAGAATACACATCCTTTAGCATCTGTTTTCTCTTCAGAGCTACTTGCTAGCACCTTAGCACCAACACTTCGTGTTTTTTGTGGCTTCTCCTTTCCACGATCTCCAGACTTCAGAGCGTGAAGGGAGGTAATCGGATTACAAGCTATATCGGCTTCCTCTGTGACGAATTCCACGAACTGATCGAAGCTGGGGAAAGTCTCATTTTCCTTTTCCATTCTGGTCACCCTTCGGTTCCATCTTGCTGTAAGCCAGTCGGGGAGCTTGGAGAGCATTCGTTGGTTTTCACCACAGTCGTTAAGGACCTCCAGGCTCTTTATTTGCGACATGGCTGCTTGACAGCCTTGAAGGAAGTCTGAGAACTCTCGTAGCTGAATGCTTTCCTTGGGTCCTATGTTTGGCCATGAGACCAGCTTATCTCTGAAAGCCTTAGCAACCATAAAGGAGCTTCCATATCTTTTTTCCAGGACATTGAGCGCTGTCTGATAGGCTGCATCTGTTCCCAGAAGGAAGTATCCCTCAATGGCTTTCCTTGCTGGTCCACCAACATATTTTTGTAGGTAGTAGATTTTTTCGTTCGCTGGTATATTCTTTCTGCCTATCAGCGTTTGAAAGGACATTTCCCAGCCCTTGTACTTTAGTGGATCTCCACTGAAAACAGCAGGCTCTGGTGCTGGGAGACGGCTTACACTGAAGGACTCTGCTAGTACCTTGGCGAAATCAGTTGTGCTATCCTCTTTGGGAGTAGTTATAGAAGATTGCATCCTTGTGATTAATTGTGGCGTGACAGCAGGTTTTGAGTCGAATGTAAGCCTTTCTCGTTTGGGCTTATAATCCTTGAATAGATCCAGCAAGTCTGAGGTTGATCCTTGTTCTTGTTTATACACTTCTAGTTTGGCCTTGGCGGCATTCATCTTTTTTATGGTCTCTAAGCGTTCTATCTTTCTGCGCTTTTCTTCCAAGACCTGTTTATTTGCAGCACATTCTTCTTCTTGTTGTGCAAGCCTTTGTCTGTACTCAGCTTCTAGGTTTCTGAGTTCACGTTCCTCACGCTCCACTTGCTCTTGGACTTCCAAAGTGGCTTCATTTGCGGCTAATTCTGCTGCAGCTTCACTTATTTTTGAAGATTTACATGACGATTTACTTGAGAGTGATGATCTTGAGCTTGCACTGCATGCTTCTGATACTCCTAATGAGAACACAGAGCCAGTCTCAAACCACTCTATTTCTTGCTCGTTATCTTTGTCTTGGAGATGGTTCCAAGCATGCTCTAATATCTGCCTTGAGACAGTGTCGCAGGTGTCTGTTCGACGGCGTGTCTCTTTATCAGGGATTATGCATTTGCGCAGGTCTTCGTACGCCTGCTGTACATCATTTGATGCTTCTTTTATCTTGTTGATGAGAGTTTGTAGGTTCTCTTGAGAAGAGGCTCCCTCTATCTCCTTCCTTGATTTCTTAGCAAGACTCTTCCACTTGTCATAGGTACGTGAGAAACGATGTTGGAGACCTTTGAGTTTAGTCTCTTCGAGTTCTTGTCCCTTCTCAGTGAGCCTTCTCGATCTTTCACTTCTTCTTAGTGCATCTTCTGGGGCAGGTTGTTTGCCTTCACTTATTTCAGTCTCCCTCTTAAGAGTTTTATCTGCTTGCTCACTATCCATTTTTAGGAAGTCTCATGAACTCAGTATTTATCTGATTACTAATGTAATGATGTTATAGTTTTATCACTTGACTACAGTAGGCTATCTTGAATTACTACTGACTCCTGTAATTTACTTTATCAACCAACCTGTCTAATATATTGACTAAATGTACAATAAACTTAATTTTTCATTGCAGTGACTTAATCACTTAAATGTTGTTCTACACCTTTGAATGTTCGCAAATGAACTTGTTTTCAAATGCTATGAATGGTCGTTCACACCTCAATCAGACATTACTAGGTGCAAATAAGCACGCACTTAAACCTTACAACATGCACACATCACCATAACATTGCACAATTTAGCACTTGTAGGTCCCTTTACAGCAATTGAGGCTAGTCCACCTTTAAACATTTAACTTGTTCAAATGTTTTACTTATTGTTGACTGGCACCCAAAGCTCTCTGGACTCAGGTAGCTATTTGTGTAGGCAGGTGAATGTACAGTCTCTTATCTGTCCGATGGAAGAGGTGAGTGAAGTGACTTGCTTGTAGCTCTGCCGAACACCGTCTTGTTCTGGCGCCGGGCTGGCTGAGTTCTCACTGTAGCTCCCTCGTCAATCAGGCGTACAAGCAGTTCTTCAAAACGGGCATTTATTCAACTTCTCCACACACATGCCGTGAGAACTAAAAGACATAAAGACTATTAACATAAAACGTTCTCACAGAGAACAATAAACGTTACACACAAAATAACTTAAATCTGCACATGCACTTAAAACACATTCGTCATGTTCTTGCTAACATAACATAGCATGGCTAACATCTAAGGATTACCTCATTGCCGCATTTGCTCGAGGGAGAAAACGAAGAAAAACGTAAATCGTGACAATACAGGTAGGTCTTCAAACTCCGCTTTCAACAATAAACAAAAATGCTATCAGAAAGGAAACAAAATAAGCATTTCTTGCGTTCTTCACCACTTGCTTGTTCAAACGGAAAAACGTCGCCACCCGGTGGCTCAAAATCAGACACTCTCGCCCTTGTGTAACTCTCAAAAAGGAACCGCTAACACAAAAACTAAAATTGGTTCCCACTTGAAACAGAGCTTAGATCAAAACGTTCAGTGCATTTTCTTATGGCAGCTACAATTATTGAACGCTTGTTTAATATTTTTTTTAGATTAAAAAATTGGATGCATTTCAAAGAATCTGATCAATTGTGAAGGTCATTTAAGATTTTACAAAAACATTTGTCCTAGCACTGACCCTTGTGGGATGCCACACACAATGTACTTCTAGCTTACAAATGCCTTCTCACCAAATTGAAAATGTCAATGTGATATTGATTGTAGTTTTCAGATAATGATTTATATTATTATATCACCATTATCGATTTTGCGTTAGCCATAAATTTGTGGATTTTTGCCAGTTTTAAAGACCTTCACATCTTAATATTTGTCACGGGAAAGATGACACTTATCACTGAGATGATTTTTATACAATTTGTAGATCATGCCAGTCAATACATGTTTGAAAGTTTACTTTCTATTACATAATTTGCACGCCAGTTGCTTATGCTAATAGTTTGCACACCGGGTAGATGCTAATGCTAATCTTTTTCTCTCCATGTGTTTATTTTTGGTTTCATTTTTGTTTTATGCAACAACTATGTTTCAGAACAAACAGGAAGCTCTGTATTCTTTGAGATTATACTCACAATACCCATAGGCATTTATTCTTAATACTGCGTAAAATTTACAGGGCTTAATTGGTAACTCTTTTGTGACGCTAAATATATATTTCTAGCAGGTTATACTACCCCCTAGTGGCCAAAGTGTGTACACAAATTGAAGCAAAAAAAAAAAAAAGTGGCATTGAATGTTTTTTTTTTTTTTTAATAACTGCCCAATATAGTAAATCAAGAACAAATTCTCAAAACGTAAGCGACGCAACATTATTTTTCATTGTCCCCGAATTTGCGTTGCACCTAAAAGCTCGCCAAAATAAGCGTGGGATAAAAACTTGGATTGCGGTCTCCTTTCCTTGTCACTTAACCGTGTCAATTATGGCATATGTGTCCTGGGCATGAGGAGTCAAATCCTGAGAAGACAATGAGCAACAAACAACAAGTCAATATGAGTGTGCCACTTGCTAAAATTGTTAAAAGACTTACAGAGTAGATGCCTTCTTGAGAACTCTATCAAAGATAGAAAGCGAAGGGGGCGAGTTATCAAAAAATAAAAGACACATCAGTTGTACATGTTTGCGGGCAGAATTTTACCTGCTTGACATTCGCATTCCCCTTGGCATGCTTCTTAAGAGTACGGATCTGTAGGTTGAACATTAGGATTTACTCATTACTAGCTTATCATGCGTGTTAGCATTAAACTATATTTTCCACCTTTATTTGTATGCATAAAACTCCCCCCCTCCCCCTTTTAGGTTTCTTTCACAACCACACAGGAAGTGAAGCCACATCCACAGGCACGCTGCATTCAAGTGAGGTATACTTTTATTTATATACCTTATTTGAGTGTGACTTAATTGGGATGAATGTAAAAGGACAAGTGTGGGGGGGTGGGGGGGGGATGCCGACCTTAAGTCTGCAGTAGAGCGCAGTCAGGATGATGCCGTACAAAAACAGAAGACCGTCCAGCACATAACAGAGTTCGGGTTCAGCCAGAGCGGCTACAGGGAGAAGATAGAAATGTTGGAATCATTTTGACACCAGTTTTTAGATGAAATTATGATGCAGGTGTTCCTAATGAAGTGTCCAGTGTGGCTGTAAAATAAGGATTAAAGTAGGATCAATTAAAATATAAATGAATAACGTACGTATAGGAGTGTTAGTTTACGAAACAAAGCAAGTTTTGACTTTTCTAAGCTGAGGACAAAAATTAATTCTGTACATTTTCCTGACAGCAAAACTTAGATATTGTGATTGACGCACTTCAAATTTGATCAAAGTTTTGTCGCCTTGAAATTTTCAGTTCATCCAACTGATTTTGCTTTTTAGGTCTTGTAGCCCAATTGAAAGGAAATTAATCGGTCATCACATGACGGCAGTGACATTTGTCTTGGAAAAAGCTCGACTGCTTTCTACTTTTGAATCGTGGCTGGCTAAAAACAAACGACGTCAGTCAGTCAAGTCTTTTCACTCCTCTACCAACCATAGACAAGCACCAACTTTTTTGTTTTGTCCACAAACGATGCCTAACGGGATCAGCTTCTCTTTTCGCAAGTGAGAAAATAGGACAAAATTAAGTTTAAAGACGCTCGTCGCCATCGGTAACCGAAGCGCACACTCTCCGCAACTCACCAGCTCGCCCGAAACTCATCCACAGGGGAACGGCCGCCAGAACCGGACTCCTGCGCCACGAGGCCATGGTTCTATCCGGTCCAAAACACGAAATGACACGACGAGTTTCCTGCACAAGAATGACAAAGTGCAAAAAAAAAAAAAAAAAGAGACAGCAGAGAGGGGGAAGTTGTGGTCTGAGGGCCAAGTCCGTCTGTCTCATATCTTCTCAGGCCACTCCCTCTTTTGAAGACCAAACCACAGTAAAGTCAAACCTTTTTTTGCTCTTTTTTTCTCACATTAGAAATGAGAGAGTCTTCTTTTTGATTGTGACCATAAACTATTTATTAGGTATTTATACATCACAGAACATCAGGCGAGCGGGTCAGAGCTTAGCGGTCCACCTCCCCAAACACGATGTCCTGCGTACCTGTCGAGGGGGGGAAAGAAAAAAAAAAAAAAAGTTGCGGCGATTGAGTCGGAGGCAGCTCTCGTTGATGACGTCGCTTACCAATAATGGCCACGACGTCTGCTAGCATGTGTCCTTTGGCCATTTTGTCCAGACCGGCCTAGTAGAGTGCAAACAGTGGCAGTTATCGATTTATCAGCAACTTTGTAAATTCAAATTCAAAAGGAAGCAGGAAAGAAGAAGGAAACGTATAAATAAAAACAGCACCGTCAGGACTTGAGGAAGTCAGCGTGGCCTCCAGCAGCAAGTGCCGCTCGATGCGTTTCTAAATATTTCAGCGACGTCTTACCAGATGGGCGAATCCGGGCGCTTTGATCTTGCAGCGGTAGGGTCTGCTGGAACCGTCCGACACCAGGTAAACACCAAACTCCCCCTGGTGAAAAGAAAACACGCAAATAAATGCGAGTAAGCAGGAAACATCACAACTGTATTTCATTTTTTTTTTTTACTGTTTGTTTGCTAGTAAGCAGATGCACAAACAAGGCAACTCCTTTTCATTAAAAGAAACTACACTTGTGTATTCTGCTTGGGACAGTATTTGTTTGCCAAAATTTGGTTCAAAGTAAAGTTATGCTGGTTATCGGAGCATAAATAGGAAGTCCGCTAACCTGTGTTATGGGTTTGGCCATGTGACGGAAGCAATAACGTGTCAAACCACTATAATGTGTCAAACCACTTATTGGTGCTATTGTTTATATATATATATATATATATATATATATATATATATATATATATATATATATATATATATATATATATATATATATATATATATATATATATATATATATATATATATATATATATATATATATATATATATATATATATATATAAACTATATATATATATATAGTAAAAAATATTTGAAAAATCACCAATTACTTTCAATAATCAAATAATTGTGTAGAGCGTTTTTTTTTTTTCAAATCCTCAAAATGTCAGCTTTCCAAGAGTAAAACATTGCACAATTTCTATCGTCCTCCATTTAAGGACAGCTCAGTGGCCTAGCGGTAGAGTGTCCGCCCTGAGAATGAAAGGTCGTGGGTTCAAACCCCGGCCGGGTCATACCAAAGACTATAAAAATGGGACCCATTTGCTCCCTGCTTGGCACTCAGCATTAAGGGTTGGAATTGGGGCGTTAGATCACCAAATGAGTGAAGTTCAAGTCAATCTTTACATTTCACACATAAAAACACACGACGAGGTTGAAGCGTTCTCACCTTGGGGGCTTCCACTGCGGTGTATGTGGCCCCCGGGGGGACCTGGTAGCCCTCCGTGTAGAGCTTAAAGTGGTGGATCAAGGACTCCATGGACATCTGGCAAAAAGCAGCACACATCAGCATCGCCTCCGCCGGCCGTGCTTTGCGCTCGTTGGACTCACCTTCATCTCAGATCTCTTGGGCGGAGCCACCTTGGCATCGTCCACCTTGATCTCGCCTTCCGGCATCTTGTTGAGGGATTGGTGCATGATCCGCAGCGACTGCCTCATCTCCTCCACCCGGCACAGATAGCTGCACGAGACGCGGGTGAGCCGAGGAGTACCGAAATGGAGAAGCGGAGCGCTCTGTCGTTCACGCACCGATCGTAGCAGTCGCCGTTGCTTCCGATCGGGACGTCAAATTCCACCTCGTCGTATTTGTCGTACGGCTGCGACTTACGAAGGTCCCACTTGATGCCAGAACCTCTCAGCATCACACCGCTGACGGAGGAGCAAGAGCGTGAAAATACAGTACGGCCAAAACACAATAAAGATTCATTCGATTTATTGTGCTTGTTGAAAAATACGAGAAAAAAAATAGTAGGTTGCAATATTAACGTAGAAAAAAAAAAAAATGGTTCCGCTCTGACCTGAAGCCATAGTTGAGAGCTTCCTCCGCAGTCACGACGCCGATGTCAACGGTGCGGTTCTTCCAGATGCGGTTATTCGTCAACATCTGCAAAAATAGTCAGCAAGTAATTCAGCGTCGTCGCCGACCTCGCACCGCATCTCCAAGACGTGATAACGCACCTCTTCCACTTCATCGATGCGAATGGAGAAGTTCTTGCACCACTGGTAGATGTCGTCCATTAAGCCCAAAGGAAGATCCTGCGACACGGCGAGAGAGTCCGCCAGTCAGGGCTCAGGCGCCATTTCCACTTTGATTTGCTTTGGTTACCTGATGAACACCGCCAGGGCGGACGTAGGCGGCATGCATTCTGGCTCCGGACACTCGTTCGTAGAACTCAAACATCTGAGAAGAGGGAAGTCGGAATGTCAAGCGTCTCGGAGTCTCCAATGGAGCGTGTTTTCGACCGCCACCTTCTCTCTCTCCTCGAACATCCAGAAGAACGGGGTCATGGCGCCAATGTCGAGTGCGTGAGTGGTGATAGCCATGATGTGGTTGAGGATGCGGGTCATCTCCCCATACAGAACTAACATTTTGCAACAGAGGAGCAGTTGAGTTGGAAATTCCGCAGCCAGGGTCCGTTTTGTTAGACGTTACCTCTGATCCACTCAGCACGAGGTGGCGCCCTGATGTTGAGCAGCCTTTCCACAGCCAACGAGTAGGCCTGCTCGTTGCACATCATGGAAACGTAGTCCAAGCGGTCAAAGTAGGGTAGAGCCTTTGGTACAAGGAGGAAATCAGGTGTTTTGACTCCAAATCCTTTCTTTTTTTTTTACATTCCAAGAGTCGTACCTGCAGGTAAGTCTTGTACTCGATGAGTTTCTCCGTGCCACGGTGAAGCAAGCCAATATGGGGGTCACACTTTTTAACAGACTCGCCGCTGAGCTCCATTACCAGTCGCAGCACTCCGTGAGCGGCCGGATGCTGTGGGCCAAAGTTGATGGTCAGGTTGGACACGTCCTTCTCGGCCGGAGGATCCTTGTCTAGCCAAACAAATGCAACGCTTGAAAAATAATGAAGGGAACATACTTGGCATTTCCGAGAGTGAAAATGTTACCATTCCATGGGGGTGGTTTCCAATTCTTATTAAGAGCAGTGGGGTACATCACCGCGCCGGCATAGTGCTCCGTCCATTCCACATCTGGCTGCCACTGTTTCTCCCTAATAATCAACATAAATGTGTGACTAAGTTGCAGTAAAGCGATTAGCTTCATTGCTAGGTGGCTAACTATGGAACTTCTATTGCAGCTACGCGCGTTCATTCGTACTAAAATTATGCCATAAGGATGGCGATATATATATATATATAAATATATTTGTTTTTACGGTTTACAGGTCAAAATGCTTAATTTCGGCATTCTGCGAACGTTAGCATTTGTGTAAGTCCAGTTTTGCAGCTCAATAACAGGAAATATTGCTCGATGTAACATTCGTGACATTTAGGCTTTGCTCTTACTTACCTGCTTTGAAAGACAGCGCAGCAGGGACTCCCAATACGATTATTTGTTGGATTAAAGATTAATTTTGCTGAAGGACGTCCTAGTTTTGTAAGCGACCTCAACATCGTGGCCGCCATCTTGGCTGTCAAGCCAGTGCTGTTGAGTGACGTCACACAGTCTCTTCTTCGCTGGTCATTAGTGGCGAAATAACGCACGCGACTGCTACCAACTGGTAATGTTTGCAAAATCGACTCAAGTCAAGCAGTATTGTTTGTATTTTTTTTTTAAAGTAACACGTCACCAAGTGACAAATATGTAGTCAAAAACAAGGAAGGACAGATTACTTATTTTTTTAATTAAAAAAAACAGTGCTTTTATTTATGTAATACTGTGGAAAAATAATTACATACATTTTTAAAAAATATCGAAGGTAGAGAAATTAAACAAAAGTTCGATAACATACTTTTAACATTTTTTTTTCCTGCTACGGAACAGTACAATAACATAAACATTGGGATTTTCTTAAGTCAAAGACACAATAATACAGGATACAGTCCTACCAGAGGTATAAAAGTACTAGATCGTGAGAGAAATGATAGACTTATATTGAAACACACCGGCATACAACAATCCCACGCACACATGAGTCAGAGGCGGTTTGGAGTATGCATGTATCCATTCACACATCTATACAAACACACTGTACAAATTGATGTGCGTGCCAATGCCCACACACTCCATCTTGACTTCTCTCTCTCTCTCTCACACACACACACGCACGCACACACACACACTTACTACTACATGTCAATATTGTAGACAGCCTTCACGGAGCCTCGCCATACACATTCTCTTCCGGCCCTTTTGGCAGGCAGACGATGAGAAAGGATAATGTTCTTCCGATAAGGCCACTCAGTTCTAAACCCCACGTTTGTGTTTTTCTCATCGTCCGCACCAGTCTTTTAGTTTAGAGCTCGGGGGTGGGGAAAAAGGCCCAAGCTGAGGAAAAAGTCTTAAAACAAGGTCCCTCACCTGGTTTGTAAAGCAACAGTCGCCAATAGAAGGAGCTTCTACTGCATACTACTGTACATGGTCTAAGGTGAAGAACAATATGAACACTTGGCACTAGGTTGTTGGTTCTTTTTTTTTTTTTTCTTTTATACACTGGTATACCCTTTTTGATGGCACAACTCCTCCGACATTTGGTCCATACATACACATTTTATGTTTGACATTGACAAAAATAATTCTGTAATGTTAAAAAATAGAATACAAAGCTCTAGTCATGTGTGCAAAATTAAAAGACGACACATATAGAAGAGAGACGTCCAAGCATGAATACTGTTGATGCGGTGCAAAAAGGATGATGACCTTCCTACTAACAACCACTTTCCCCCGGCGAATACGTAGGGGATGAGCCAGTCCCGATACCGATATTAGTCATCGATACTTAAAGCGAAAAAATGATCTAAGTCTTCCTCGGTGCTACCTTGCAGCCGTTTAACACATCGGTGAGTCATCATGTGCGCTGGGAAGGCAGAAATGGATTCGAATTAATTGTCATGGTGTTCATTCGAATTTTACGAGCCATCAAGTGGTATCGGGACTTGGTGAATAAAAACCAGAACCGGTACCGAACTGAAAAAAACAAAAACAGTGGTGTTGAGCATCCCTACTAATAAGCATGATGGGAAACATTGGACAAGAAAAGATGGCAGCCATAAACGACTCCCGCCCTCTGAGGTTTCTCCCAATCACATGTACCGTGTCAGACTTTGAACGGGTCGCGCCTCCGCCAGAGTTCGCAACCCTGCGCCGTTCTTTCAGCCCGTAGTGGAGCGCGATTCGTTTCGTGGGAACTCAAGACGCAGTCCGGCAACCCAAAGCAAAAATCCTCGTCGTCCATCCTCGTCATGATCGTGACTCACGCCGTCCGCTCTCGCCGAGTTTCCAAACACGTTGGCCAGCGCGCAGTCGGGCGCCCACACTTTTGTCTGCCTTTCCCGGCACGCGTGTGTGCCGTATTCTGTTCACCGGAGCGTGTTGGTGTGTGCGTGTAAATATGTGTGTGTTGGTTGTAGCTGCAATGCCATGTCGAAGACACTCCTTCGTGCCGCCGGAGCGCTTTCACACGTGAGTCTGCATCCGCTGCGTGTGCCGGCTGTGGGAATAGTCGGAGTGTTGCGACGTGTAGGAGAAGCGAGTGGAGCTGCCGTACTTCCCGAGTCCCGTGTCCGCGCCTGAGGGGGCGGGGCCCCCGGGACCCCCGGGACCCACGGGACCCCCGGGACCCACGGGACCCACGCCCACCCCTGGCCCGGCCATCCCCGATCCCACCCCGTACATCTCATAGGAGGGGCCGGCCTCCAGCGGGGCCAGGCTGGATGGGGCGAAGCCTATCCGGTAGGTCTGGTAGTGCGACGGGTATCCATAGTTGTCGTACGCTAGCTGGGAGGTGGAGTCCAGCAGCCCGCAGTCGCCCGGGAAGTCGCCGGCGGCGGCGGCGGCGGCAGGGGCCGGGTTGCTGGGCGCCTGCTGGCTCTGGCCCCCGCGGGTGAACGTGTTAAACTGCGCGTAGCTGATGTGGGACAGTCTGGAAGGGGGGCGCGGGTCATAGCAGGCCTGGGGGCGGCCCGGGGAGGTGAGGGGGCCCGGCGGGCCGGGCGCGCCGCCGCTGGCCGTGGCGCCGGAGCCTCCCGCGCTGCTGCCGCTAATGGACGCGGCACCACCAGGGGTTCCCGTCGGGGAGCGGTAGTCGGAGTAGTGCACGGTGGAACGGGAAGCGGGCCGGCCCTCGTCAAGCGTGGAAGCTCGTACGTTGTAGTAGCCGTTGGTGGGATCCTTGGGAAACAAATCAAAACGGTGATATTTTAGTCTTAAACGTTTTCACAAAAGTTGATTTCTGTTAGTGTGTTACATGTCCAAGGTCCGTTTTTAGTATTTTAGTACTCAGTATTGAGGGGCCCAGAAAAATGCATATGTAAAATTTCTGCTGTATTCAAATTGATTGTGTTCCTCCAGAAATGTCGACGGTTTTACAAATCCAATGAAGGTTTGATGGTGTAGTCAAAGAAAGTTCTCCTTTAAAGTAACTGCGTTCGAATTCCCCTTCCGCGGCCAGGGGCTCAGCAGCCCTCAACGTCTGATCCTAGAACTGCCTCTGGCTCCGAGCCTCGCTCTGATTCAAGTGCATGAATCAGAGTGGAATCTCGCCAACAAACTGGGCGCAGGAAGACTGACTATTCCTGACACGAGTCTTCCATCTCATCATCTCTCACGTAACCAGACGCCTCACTGGGCCATTGTTTCACAGCGCCGGTGCTTTAGGCAGTCGAGGGAGGGAGGGGTGGGGGAATGAATCCCGGCTGTTGTCGGGGTGATCTAACCACCTCCCGGGGTGGATTCATGTCTGGGTTCCTTTAAGACGATCCGACTCGTGCTCCGACCGGAGGCTCGGCAGCGCGGGTTTTGACAGCTCCATGAAAATCAAGTAGATTCATTACCTCGGCCCAACGCCCGCAGGCGCAGAATGCGGAAAAGATGCACGCAGGCTCGACTTCTCCTTCCATGTGGTGTTGAATAATGAATCATAATAATAATGAGCAAAAAAACAAAAAATGCGGAGGGCTCACCTTCAGGTCGTACTCCTGGCGGGTGTCCAGGGTGTCGCTGCGCAGGTCCGACTTGAGCTCGATGTCGTCCTTAAAGGGCTGATTGGAGGGAGAGAAGGACACAGAGGGGAGAAACTAAACGGTCAAAGAGGAGAACCAAACCAAAAAAAAGGAGAACAGGAAGTGAGGGAACCAAACGCGACACAAAAGAAGAAAATGGAATTAGAGGTAAAGGAGAAGGTGCGGGGAAGCCAGGTTACGCGCGAGCGCGCAGCTCACCGAGTACATGGCCTTCACCATCCGCGAGGCCGTGGACACGCTGCCCGTGTCTTCCTCCAAGCTGTGGCTCTCCTTGTTTATGGTTTCCACCTTAATGTCCGGCTTTCCCAGCGTCACCCCTCGCCGACCTGGAAGCACAACCATTGCAGAGGTGGAGCTTGTTTGGGGTTTTGGGGTTCATGTTTGTTGACTCACTGCCTTTGCGTTGACGGTAAAAGATGAGTACGAGGATCAGGAGGAAGATGAACAAGAGGATGGTGGAGCCCACCGTGCCAGCGGCGATGATCCCCACCGGGACCTCCTCTGTAAAAAAAAACAAAAAAAACCCACAAAGATCACTTGAGATTTTGATGCTCCTCTTCATTTTGATTTTGTTGACGTTTTGAAATCACAATTGTTTTTGAACGCACCCGCTTCTTCCAAGGTGATGATCATCGTGCCGGGCCCGAAGGAGTTGGAAGCCGTGCAGTTGTAGGAGCTCAGGAAGTCGGACTCCATCACGTTGTTGATGGTGAGGGTGGAAAGGACGCCGCCGCCCTCGGCCGACGTTCGGCTTTGCTCCACCGTGTAGCGCTCCAGAAGCGTGCCCTTCTCCTCCTCCCACACGTTCTCCTTCCACGCCCACACCTGCACGCCATGGCATACTCGCTTGATGGGGTGCGGACGAGCGAAATCTCACCCCGGGTTTACGACCCCTTTCATCATGCTCGAGTGACCCTAACCTCTTTATCTAATGACATGCGTGCACGTGTCAGAAATATATTCACGCTGCACGCCGAAGGGGGGCAAGCTAGGAGTGAGGGGAGTTGTCCTCCATCTTTAAAGGCACTAAAAGCAGCTGTATTATTCAGCATATAGTGTATCGAGGCCAGTTAATTATGCATGAGAGCCCACATGTTCCCATAATGTGCCCACTTGTTCCGGAAAAGGAGATTCTTCCCGTTGTGGCGTTTACTGGGACAACTGTTCCTCCCGCCGTCCTTTTTATATTTTATAAATCTTTTCTTGTCCCGAGCTGCGGCGGCCGCATTAGATGGTGGGGGGGGCCGCGTGGCCAGTCAGGACGCATCCGTCAAATGATGCCCGTGCGATGCAGCTGAGCGGAGAAAGCATCCGGGTCGCTTTTCTGACGCACGAGCTAAAAGTGGACCGGCTTAGTGTTGCTTTGTTGATATATGGGATGGAGGAGGAAATTTTTTTTTTCCCACAGAAAGAAGGGACGGTGCCTGAAAGAAGGAGCGGGGTCATGGTGCGAAATGCCACAGAGATCCCCCGAGGCCAAAAAAATCTAGATTTGGATCGGCGCCGAATTGTTCACCTTCACCCCCTGCTTGTTTTGAAAATAAAAATGTCTGCCGGGTCTAGAGCATTTTTTTTATTCGGGCTCCAGAGCTTTGGAATGCCCTACCAGCCGTGGCCGATTCGGCTGGAGTTTGTTTTCGGTCCCTCAAAACCAGGGGTCACCAAACTACGGCCCGCGGGCCGGATACGGCCCGCGGGACCGTTTAATCCGGCCCGCCAACCCTGAACAAATTGTATTATTAAACTTTTTTTTTTTTTTTTTTTGCTCATTTTGCCTGCAATGACTGCGTTTGCCCAGTAGATGGGGAAGCGCTCGCCTGCGCATTTACTACCGGAAGCCGTGTCAGAAAGCTCGGTGCACACTCACAAGTGCGTGTACGGACATGGCGCACTCGCGCTCTATTTGTATCAGTCCCGAATTTAGAGCGTGGGCTGTGACGACAGCATTCTTGTAATTTGCGCGCTGAGCTTTCAGATGCAGTTTTGCGCTAAAGCCACCCACAAACCTTCCCCTGGAATCCTTCCGTTAAAATGTCGCCCAAGTAAAGCAGGGTGAACACAGTGACGAGCGTTTAAAAGAGTTGCCAATTTGGCTCGACGTACGCGACGTGACGTTCAGCCACATGAACGTCAACATCTACCCGTCACAGATCGAGGTAAACGGACAAACACCTCGGATCTCGCCTAAGAATTGCCACAACAAATTTTACTCCAGACTATGACGCACTATCAAACTTTAACAAAAAAGACAGCAGTGTCTACAAGCCTACTGGAACCTACAAAAGGATTATAAGGAAGGAACACAAGAACTTTAAGAGACTGCTCATATGTGTCAGAGAGGTTCTGCTCTGACAACTGAGCTGAACTTTTATCTGTTAAGATTGTTCATGGCACAACAGAAAGTTAATGTTCCATGGTTTTTTTTCTATGAAGAACCCAGAGAGAGTTATTTAGTTATTTATTTCCTGTTTTTTCTGTGAAGAACTCAGAGAGGGTTTAGTTATTATTTATTTCATTAATAGTGTTATTATTTGTTTCCTGACTTTTTTTCTGTAAAGAACCTGGAAAGGGTTATTAAATAACCGTTATTTGGTTATGTGTGGCTTTCTGGAAAACAATATTTTTTTTAAGCTCCCCTACGATCGTCACACTTTTTCTGTTACAAACTGCCACCGGCCCGCCATCAGAGAAGGGAAAGGTTATGTGGCCCTCACAGGAAAAAGTTTGGGGACCCCTGCTCAAAACAAACGGCATGCAATTGTGGCATGCAATTCTGAACTTTTTCCCTCAAAGGCAGTGGCGCGGCTAGAATTTTTTTTTTCTGGGGGGGGGGGGGTGTATAGGGCTCCACTAGATATTTTTTTTAATAACCCAAATAATTCTTCAAAAAATTCTGATAAAGATTCATTATGTGTTTTCAGCAGGGAATGAGCGGAAATATAAAAGTTGGAGAATACCAAAACGGCAAAGAAACCTGGGATCCAAGTACTGTATTTTCCGGACTATAATGGGCTGTAACTATATGTTCACCGTTGCAACAACTGAATTCCAAGGATTTGGAAAAAATATTCCAATTGTGTGTGTAATATATATATATATATATATATATATATATATATATATATATATATATATATATATATATATATATATATATATATATATATATATATATATATATATATATATATATATACCGTATTTTCTGGACTATAAGTCGCACCTAAAACCCCAAAATTTTCTCAAAAGCCGACAGTGCGCCTTATAGTCCGGTGCGCCTTATATACGGACCAAATTCCTAAATTTAAACTGTCCCGAAGCATTGTGTCATGGAATCAATCATAAGTATCCCACTGAAGACTATGAATCATGAATCAAAAAGACTATCATTATTTTGTGATTATAAAGTCATTTGTTGCATCTGAAGTTGAAATAAAAAAGATAAAATGGAGAATGATTTGATTTGGATTAAAAATCGGACATGATGCATTAATGGTGTGCCTTATAGTCCGGTGTCCCTTATATAAGGACAAAGTTTTAAAATGGGACATTCATTGAAGGTGCGCCTTATAGTCCGGTGCGCCTTATAGTCCGGAAAATACGGTACTATATTTGAGGGGGGTGGAATGCTCCCACAGCCACCCATCTATCTACACCAATGCTTAGCTGTGTACTTTTTAACTGACATTTTTGGTTGTTAGCATCGCCTTTGGATATTTTCCAAGCCAAGCCTTCACAAGTATCAAACGGATGCGTCCCGTGTTTAAGCGAGAAAACGGTTTGAAATACCACAAAAATCAATCATGGCTGACAGCATGTCAATGTTCCTCTCCTCAAATGGAGAAAAAGAAGTGATGAACTGACTTTGAATCCAAGGTGGACGGGTCAGCGCTACTTACAATCTTATCTGGAGGGGGCGTGCTCGCAATGTAGCATTTCACCTCGCCTCGCTCCCCTCGCACCGCATACTGGATGGCTTTGCTGGAGATAATGGGCGGGCCTGCGTAGGGAAAAGGCAGACAGCCGTTTTAAGCACCCCCCACAAAAATCAGATTTGGACTTGCTTTTGTCATTTCCTGACCGTTGACAGTGAGGGTGACCTCCGTCTCTCCGACGCCAATCCGCGGCACGATGGCCTTGCATACGTACTGGCCTGCGTCGGCCTGGCTCACCGACTTCAGGTACAGTTGGTTGCCGTTACTCAGGACCTGTGTAGCGAGCGCACGTCACACCGCAAGCCGATCCCGAGTCCGTTCATTTCACATGATTTGGCATTTGCTCTTCTTACCATGTTGGAACCTTTCTTGAACCACGTGAGAGTGAGCGGAGGGTTCCCGGCCCATTTGCAGTTAAGGGTGACGTCGGAGTCGACGTCCACCGTTTTGGGTTGAGGCTCCACCAAGAGAATGGGACCAACTGGAGAGGTGGAAACAAACGTCGGAAAGGGAGGTCGCGGAAGGAGCAAGCGTAAGGTCGAGACACTCACAGTGAACGTCCACGAGGATGCTGACGTTGGTCTTTCCCACCGCGTTGAAGACCAAGCATGAGACGGGTTCGGTGAAGAAGGAGTGGTCCGCTTTGGTGGTGAACACACTCTCCCTGGCACCCTGCAGAACCACGCCACCTTTGGCCCACCTAAGCGACACAGGAAGGAACTACTTTCAACCCCGTACTATGTCAAAATTGTCTATTTCGTATTTTTTTTATTTTTTATGAATATAACAGATTTGAAGAACCAAAATAATTGCCCTCCATAGTGTTTTTCAAGAAAAATGTTTGCTGTCGGCTATAAGAATGGTTCGTCTAAGCCTAAAAACAATTCCATCATGAAATAAGTTAGTTTGTTTTTGATCGCATAAAACCCTGAGCCAACATTAGCTAGCTAGCCAAGACAATGATATTTAATATGAATAAAAATCTACACTCATCTGTAGTTTTGACTTGAATACATTTCACGCTATAAGCAAAGGAGATGAGTCAGTATTTACATGAATACGAAAGTTTTTCTTGTTGTTGTTTTTATAGCATATAAGCCTGAGCGAAAACTAGCTCGCTAGTTAGCATCATTTTTATGTTTAATGTGTAGCTTTTCATTTTGTACTTAACAACATTTCACGGCATATGTATTTCTACTTCTGTACTTAAGTACCAAGTGCGAGGACTTAAGCTCCCACGACTGGATTTCGAGTTAGACACCCTTATATTAGCAAAAGGAACTGACCTGTAGCCCATAATAGGGGGATTAGCATGAGCCTGACAAGTAAAGGCGACCCTGTCGCCCTCCATGACCGAACGAGGTTCGATGGACAAAGTCACTGTTGGAGGATCTGTGAGACGCAGATGGCAAAAATAAATTCTTGTTCCTTGCAAAATCAGCTTTGTGTTTTTGACTTTTTTTCGCTGAGAGGACGGTTAGCGTGCTTACGATGCACATTGAGCGTAACGGTTGTGCTCCTGCCCGCGGGGGCGGCCAGGTTGGAAGCCACGCAGCTATAGTTCCTCCCCGTGTCTATGTCGATGGGGTGGATAGGAAGGAAGCTGCGCGTGGTCACCCTCTTACGGTCTGGAAGAACCTCCTGAAGCCATTACAGAACAGGTCAAAGGTCACATTCGTCTGCGCGTCTTTCGTCGTTTGGACTCACGGTGGCGCTGACGGCCCCGTCTATGGGCAGCCCATCTTTAAGCCACTCGATCATGGAAGGTGGTTTAGCACCCCGGGACACACAGCTGAGGTTGTAGGACTCCCCCGCGTTGAGGAGAACCTCCGGACCGCCGTCGATCACCGGGTCATCTGGAGGGACTGCACAAGGATGGGGGGGTCAGGGGGGGGATTGTGACAGCAATCGGCAAAATACTAAACGACAACGAGGAGGGAAAAGTACTGAGGACGGTGAGCTTGGCCCTCCTGGACCTCAAGGCGGCATCGGGGGCCTGGCACTCGTACAAGGAGTCGTCAGACAGGTCAGCCGACAGGATCTCGAGGTTGTACTGGCCCAGCTCCTGAACCCGCAGCACTCGGTACCGAGGCCAGGCTAGGAAGACACATCTCAAATGTAAATCCTTGAATGAGTCTCATTTCATCAATCCTTGTATTTTGTGATGCCCACGCATCCATCGCACAATCATCCGCCCCCCCCAACATGTCCGCCAGCTGTGCCTCAGCTGCACAGTCTCACCAAGAGGTGGCATCGACGCGCTCGGTCACCAAGCAGTAATGTATTTATTTACTTATTTTCGGGGCACTCAAATCGACTGTACGGCACGGTGCACACAATTTGCTGCTCAGACGGAGGCGAGAGCGTGAGACGGGAGCGAGAGCCCGAGTCGGGCCTCGCTGTTGGTCCGCTCGCCTCACAACCTTGCGTGTCCTTGCTTGTGCTCGCACGTGCGTGTGCGCCTTGTTTAAACATACATGCATTTGCATGTGTAATGTGGAGGGCAAGAAAGCGTATGAAAAGACCACAGAAGCCACACACACACACACACATACGACTACACAAACACAAGTCTGTTTTATACATAAATGCTACAATGGTGGTTGTGTACTACAATCCAGCTTTGGCCATTTGGATTTTTTTTAATGCTGATGTGACAGCCAACATGTTTTAAACAATTTAAATTTGGCAGGGTCGTTAACAACCCTCCTCTCTTTGCTGTGTCAAATTTACAAGACATTTATTTTCACTTTATAGAGACTTTTATGGCCTGGAAATTTGATGTAAAAAAAAAAAAAAAAAGCAGAGGGAGGTTATAAGGGTGACTTTGAAAAGTACATAAAACCGGGTTTGGGCCAGATGCGACACTTCTCGTGGGCTTTTTACGCGTGCGAGGTTTATGTCTTTGCAATCAAATTGATTGAGTGGTCCCGAGAGCGCCCCGAATCGTAAACGACTGGGCAGCCTGGCGAAAGGCGACTCCTCATTTGCATGCGGCTGGCGCGTGGCACGCTTGACGTCTCACCCCGCAGGTCCTCGCCGATGCCAAGCGCGAGCCCATCTTTGGTCCACTGAACAATCCCCGAGTAGTTGAAGACGACGCAGGACAGGATCACCCGCTGGCCCCGCACCACCGACTGGTCTGCCGGTTCCTGGGAGAACCTCGCGGTCCACGCTTGAAGGGAGCAGAAAAAAAATAAAACACAGGAGTGAGTCGCCAGATGAACCTTTGAAGAAACGTTCATTTCACCCGTGGTTTTATTTCGGGCTAATTGACTGCGCTGCGTTGGAACGTCGTGATTGCCATCTTTCGGCCATTTTACGTGGAAATCAAGACCGAGCGTCTCATGCTGACTCAGTCGAGAGGATATCAAAAGGCAATTTCAGCCTGGGGTGTCTCTCGCTCTCTCATCCCCCTTTTTTCTTGTTTTGTCAAGTCTCGGAAGCCCCGCCCCCCTCGTGCCTCACCGTCGCCCCGACCTCACCCCCTTCTTGCTCATTCCTCCCTGTGAGTCATCTCGCAGGCTTCCCGAGCTACAGGGGCCATCATTGTTTGCTCGCTTCGCCTGGACCCCGCGATTATGCCCCGCCAGATGAACCCGAGTGCTGCTGCTTCATGTGGAAAATGGAGCAAATCAAGAAAAGAAAAAAAAAGAGAGAGAGAGAAACGCCATTGTGTGTCTCTTGGATGTCAAGTTGTAATTAGCTGTCCCTCCAGGACAGGACTCCCGCACGGCGCGTCTCGTTATTATTTACTCGTTATTATCGTATTCCAGTAGTTCCATGTCAAATTTCGACTTTATGTTTTTAGCCATGACGCCTTTTTTTTTTTTTTTTTTTTTTCCCTGTTCCTCCTCCTTGCTGGTTGGAAGGGGGTTCGAGGCGCACTGTCACAATTCGTTTATCACATTAAATATCAACCCTCCGGCACTTTCTCTCTCCCTCCTTCAGTCGTCATCGCCTCCCACTGTTGCCGTTTCACTTTATTTGACCGCCCAACCAAATTCTCCACCCCCTCCCTCCTTCTTCTCGCCCCATTCCCTCACACTTCTCCCTCGGAGGCCTCCAGAGTTTCTCATTCCTCTCTCACCATTTTTTTGAACCAACTGCCATATGCCTGGCCCAACCCAAGTCACGACCCTCAGTCCTCATTCTCCTCGTCGGCTCGCTTATTCCATATTCGAGGAGACCGGTTGTGATTCGCCGAGGTGCATTATGCCCACTAATGCGAAAGAAAGCAGTCATGCAAAAAGGAAAAAAAAAAAAAAAAAAAGGAAAGAAAGACTCCTGCACCAATCACAACAATAGCTTCTGACAGTGCTGCACATTAATATTCTGACGATAAAGAAGATGTGCGAGGCTACACGCAGGAACGGAGAGGAGGGAATCAGATGCAGATGGAGCTCTGCGGCATGCATACCTCGAATAATTCAACACTGAGCCCAAAAAAGAGAACCAGAAAAAAAAAATAGGAGCTTTTCATTTGCCAGGATGGATGAAATGAGACACAAGTTCCATTTAAAGTCATGCATCACAATTTGATGCTAATTAACAGCACGTGAAGGGCGGCTTCTTTACACAAAACAGCACAAAAAGCCGCTTTTCGTACACGCACGGGCTAATCCCCCCCCTTTTTCCTTTTTTAACGAAGCCGCAAAGTCGACGGCGGCCCGAGGCCAAGCAAATCCTCCCTTCAGCTACCTCGGCGAGGCCAGTTGGAGGTATTCCCTCAACAGTAAACCGCAAATGTAATCCAAAGTCAGCGGATGAACAATCTAGAGCGAGAAAAAAAAAAAAAAAATTCTGACTCATTTCAACATGTGCTCCTCGCCTTCTCATTTCCATATTATCCACTTAACACTTGTCAACACCGCAAAGTGTGTTTGTTTGTTTTCATTCGAGGTGTTAAAAGACCAAAAATGGAGACGCGGCGTACGCAGCGGAACTCGTATTGGTTCATGATGTGGGTTATGCTGCAGTGACAAATATAGAGTGTGTCCTGATTTCCTTGAGTCACTCGTGGCCAAGATAGCAGCGGAGCGCCCCGTCCACACAAAGAGGTCGGCGCACACAAAAAACACGCCGCCGCCGCCGCTAGCTGGCGAGCCACTTCCTGTGGACGCACGCAAACACGACCGCAGTCCAGCCCAAACGTGTAATCGACACGTTGAGGCGGTTTGCTGCTCCTCGCTGCTGTGAAATGCTGACTTTTGGGGAGGAGTGGAATTTTTTAGATGTAGGCTGCCAAAAAATGATTTCATTTGGTTATTAGGGAAAGACAAACAAGGCAGTTTGTACCTCAAATCATTTTCCCTCATAGAATTGGATAGAAATGCCGTTAATTTGTTACAGCGGCGCTTGAAACTAAAAAGTGTAATGTGTGGTGTGTTTTTTTTTTTATAGGACAAACATAACACTATAATAGTGTAAGTAGTAAAAACATGCAGTAAATAGATAACATTTCTTTTCTTGTTCATTTTAATGCCTGGGATCGGTAAGGTCTATTATGTGATGATACAGAGAAGGAAAAGTGGAAAACTTTGTTGCTATGAGAACAAGTGATTTTGGTAAATAATAAACAAAACGCTAATGATGTATTTTAGATGTACTAGATATTTAAATTACCGTTTTTTTCCATGTATAATGCGCCCCCATGTATAATACGCACCCTAAAAATGGCATGTTGATGCTGGAAAAAAACCTGTACCCATGTATAATACGCACCCAAATTTTGACTCCTACTTAAGTCCGTAAACGTAAAATTATTTCAGAAAAAAGATCATCTTTGGGAACAACCGGATGTTATTTTGCCGGTCAGTATCACTGCGCATGCGCTAGCAAACTCGATAGCGAAGAAATGTTTCGGATTTGTGTAGGGTACATTGTGACAGCAAACGAGCAGGTGATCTGAGAGCATTGTGTTTGTATGGAGCGTGTTTGAAGTGAACAGCAGAGAAGAAAGTGCATCTGTAATGGCGGCCTCCGTATAATATCCGGATTAACAAAAAAAAAACATATTTTTTTTGTACCCATGTATAATGCGCACCCCAGATTTTAGGACAATAAATGAGTTAAATTTTGCGCATTATACATGGAAAAAAACGGTAAACAGAAGAAGCAAGAAGCAGCCTGTTAGTATCCAGAGTAATGTTATTTTTTTCTTCGCAGAGGATAAAGAAGACGTCAATATTTCACTTGCATCCTTTCAAATTTGTCACAGCCTCTCAAAGCAACACTGTGTACTTATGATGGCATTTTCATTTGATGCTGAGCTGTGAGAACAAATACGTGTCTTGGGAAACATATTTTTTGGAGTTCCTCCAGCCCACTCCTTGCCAACGTAAGCATCATTTTGACGCCTGTCAAATAGACCCGACCCAACGCCGGCACGCCATCACCAGGTGACTCACATTAGTGAGACGCCACGGGCCTCCGAGCTTCAACAGCAAGGCGTTTGTACCTGTGAACTAACAAGAGGCTACAGCAGATGCATGCAAAGACATCTGGAGCTATTTTTAGCCTGCGTGCTGTCGATTTGCCCCCGCATACCCCGGCGCTATGCTGCAAATGTCAACGCTCGCTTGATTTCAACGTTCCTCTCCGGGCTTGCGTCACCTCTTTCTCTCCGTAAGAGTCAAACGGCGCTCGCGTGGATTCCTACGCATCCGTCGCATCGTCTTTGTCTCCGGCCGGCCTCCTCCCTGCTCCCATCCATAAAGTCTCCCGTGCCTGTCTCTTGCTTGCACCTCCCCGTCCCATCCAATCCAGCAAAATCGGGTCACCATAGCAACAGATGACGTTGGAAATTAGCCAGCCTAATAAGTTTTTGCACGCCGGTGTGCTCACGAGCGTATTTGGTGGTCTGACAAAGCCTTTCTAATGAATCCGGAACAAATATTCAACTACGTTAAGCCCCCCCTTCAATCTCTCTGGCGCTCATCGATACACTACAAATCAATTCTGTGATGTGCCCGGTTCAGTGCAGCCGGCAGCGGCGTGCGGAAAAACGGAGAACAAAGAAACACGGAGGTCCGCAGACGGCGCCGTGGAGGGGGATGACATCATTGTTTCAGGACAAAGTTCCTCGACATCATTGAGTCACCTCTCGTTGTCGACGTGTTGATCGAAAGCGTTGCGTCGTAAGGATGACGGTTTTTGACAATTATTCCTTCTGCTGTAAAATTAAAGGACAAAGTAATATACAATAAATAATAATTATTATTATTACTATTATTATAATCCATTGTTGTAAATATTAAAGGATTGTTTTTTTCATTATACATATTTCTTAAGTTAATCATCCAATTAGGAGTTATAATTAAGATAATAATAATATAAATAAATAATAAATAAAATAAAAATAAAATAAATAAATAAAAGATCAACAATAATAATAGTCACCCCATCCAATTAGGAGTTATAAATAATAAAATAAAATAAAATAAAATAAAATAAAATAAAATAAAATAAAATAAAATAAAATAAAATAAAATAAAATAAAATAAAATAAAATAAAATAAAATAAAATAAAATAAAATAAAATAAAATAAAATAAAATAAAATAAAATAAAATAAAATAAAATAAAATATTGTTGATGTTGATCAAAAGCTTTGCATCGTAAGGATGACGGTTTTTGACAATTATTCCTTCTGCTGTAAAATTAAAGGACAAAGTAATATACAATAAATAAATAATAATAATAACAATTATTATTATTACTATTATTATAATCCATTGTTGTAAACATTAAAGGATTGTTTTTTTTCATTATACATATTTCATAAGTTAATCATCCAATTAGGAGTTATAATTTTCAAATCATTTTTTCCCATTGAAAGAAATGGTAATACCTTTAATCCGTTCCCGAGGATTTTATACCATGAATCCGTTCCAAGGAATTTTAAATGAGAGTTTCTTTTTTTTTTTAAATCTCTTCTCTTCTGTTTGTGAAGCCATTTAAGTTCACTGCACTTTGCTTAAGCGCAGTTAGCTCAAGCTACTTTCACAGGCTAGAAAACATTTTCCTGCTTTGGTTTACACGATTCACGTGCACTTTCTGCCTCTGTTAATCTGACTACGGGAACTCAACCACATGTTTCCTTAACAATATGGCCGCCCGCCTGGATGGCCATAATAACTCATCGCTATGGTGACGCTATATGGGGACGCAATAATGGGGGAGCCTATGATGTGGAGTGGAAGGGGGGGGGGGCAGTGAAAGGAGGCATCCTACTGTGCGCACTCCCACTCAAAACACAAAGGTGAATCTTGGGCTGTGTGTGTGTGTGTGTGTGTGTGTGTGGAATTTGGGGAGGGGGGGAGCAGGTTTTGGACAAAGACGATGTCTTTTGTTTGCCGCATTGTCCGCCCGCCCGCTCGCTCCTTTCCTCTGTCATCTTACCTCATAAGCCTCCTTTTTTTACAAGCAGACGCCAACCTCCCTCTCTCTCTCGCTCTCCGTCTTTTGTCAATGACTCCATTCCCTTTTCATCCCTTTTTGTCCTCCAACTACCTTTCTGTTCCCACTCCCCCTTTTTCTTTTTCTTTTTTTTACCGTTAACACCATCACCGCAAGGAAAAAGGAGCATTTTAATGTCATGACGCCATTAGAGGCTCCCACCCATTCTTTAGGGTGAAGTGCGCTACAGTATGTGTGCGTGGCAAACCTCTGCCGTTACCATGGCGACAGCCCGTGAGGACCACTGACACAATGATAGAAAAGTGTGGCCATGGCAACTCCAGGATGACTAGAGGATAATATGATAATTTGGCCACGACGCATCTGACACATTACGGGCACATGAATACGCCGGAGCTCAGGGAAAAAAGCCGCTGGTAATCCGCTAGCGAATCGCAGCCAACGTGCCTGGCGGCTGACAAAGACTAGTCTGCGGTAACTAAGGGCAACCCTAAGTAACAATGGTCGTTCTCTGGACACGCTTGAACGCGGCGGACGTATACATACGCACGAAGCGGCGCGCCTCGTAGCGCCGCAGTCCATGCTATTGCCAATCGATCGCTTGCGGTGGTGGTTCCCGATTGATTTTGAGCATTGAAAGTCACGTTAGAGCAGGGGGGCACGGAAATGCTACTCACAAAGAACCCAAATGGGTTGGACAATTAAATATTTTTTGGAATCAACTATGATGTGATGAAAAACATTTTCATGTTAGCGCCAGTCCGAGAGTGGGAAAACTAAGCATTAGCCTTGTTAGCTTAAATCGCCGCTAGCCTTACAAACACAGTTCAAACATCAATTTTTGATTGGAAAACGAGATGCCAGAAACATTTAAAGCATTAAACATCGATGCGGATGGAGTGGTAAAGTCGACTCGCGGACCAGTCGACAGATCGGTTCTACCCGTAGTAGCCTGCGGCCTTGTTCTAAAATTAGCACACGGGTGATGGTACTTCATTTGAAAATGTAAACACGTTGAGACTTTTGCATTTTATACTTTGTTAAATCATTGTTGGTAATTATGTCGAAAATATCAAAACTAGCTTCCGTTTGCAAAAGTTTAAGGACCCCTGCTCTAAAGTCACTGCCCCCCTCACGTGATGGAGCGGTGTAAACATCGGTGAGCGACGGAGTACAGCGTGACTATTTTATAAGCGACATCCCGTCGATAAATGATCTCTTCCAAGGTCCGCTTTAATTGAATCCAGTGCAATCTAATTTCATTGGTATGTACTGTCGCTAGTTGCAATGTCATCCGTCACGGGGCAGCCAATAAAAGCCCGGGGCCTCGACCTCGGCGACCTTTTGGAGCCGAGCGAGAGCGTTCGTATGGAAAATCTTGCCAACGACGCCGTGCAAAGGCGTCTTCAAGGTGAGAGCTTCTTTGCTGATGGAAGCGGGCTCAATGTCAAAGATTGCGCAAGACTCCACTCGCCGCGTCTAGGAATTAAATAAGCGACACAAACTTAACTTAGTGGCGCAACAATCTGTGCAGACACTTTTTTTTTCTGGCCAGGGGATGAAAATCTGGAATAAGTAAGAGGAGCAGAAACAGTTTGTGCGTTAGGTGCCTGGCAGTAATCCTGTAATGTGATACTCTGGGGATGACCAACGGTTTTTGGCAAAGGGGGGGGAGGGGGGTTTCCTGTTTGAAATTCCCATCCCCAGATTCCTTCTGAGGACCTTTTGAGAAGATCTGGAATCTGATTTGATTGTCGGTCCCATTCCTCGTAGCCAGCGGCATCTTCAACGTACTTCCGATGGCGTGCGGTGTTTTCAACAAAACAGAGATGACTCGCAAAACACGTAAAAGTCCATTCGTCGGGAAGTTAGGGTCAAGGTAAACGTGACCTCCAGGCGCCATTAGATCGGCGAGGTAGAAAATAAATAAAGCACGGCATTTTTTTAATGACCGCCGATGACGGGAGCGCTGGCTTGTTATTAGTTGCGCAACTATCGACAAGCAGTGGGTTGGTGTTAGAAGTGTGGAACCGATTTGGGTGACCCCGATGTTACCGTCAAGGGAAGAAGGATAGATTGAGACAAATACCCGCCTCCCTCCCCTCGTCCCTGGTGAGGAGCCGAAAGTGGGAGAGCGCCAAAATGAAGTGACATCATCAGTGTCAACCGCATTCCTGCAAGGGGGGGGGGGGGGGGGGGGGCGGAGAACTTTTGAGGTTACAGCACCTCCACCCAATCCCCTGTTCTCGTCTTCAACACGCACTCCCGTCCTTTCTCGAACCCTCCACTCCACCAAGCTCATTTCTCATCTTGCGTTTGCAGTTTTAATTCATGTGCTTCGTCTCTGGACGAGCCAGATCCCCCCCTAGCCTCCCCATCTCATAACCCCCCCCTCCCCTAGCCTCCCCGCCCCTCCCCTCTTGTCTTTCCCCTCTCCACCGACCAAAGGAATGCAAGAAACACATCTGGAAGCCATTAGAGAGCCAAAGAGAGGAAGGGGTAGATGGAAAGAGAAGTGGGGGCGTAAGGAGAAAGAAAGAAGCCCGAGTGAAAAAAAACAACAAAAGAAAAAAACGGGAATGTTACAAGTCACTCGTGCAAATCGGGACGGGGCCCATCCTGGCGATTACGGCGCAAAGCCGCCTTTGAAGAAGCAATGGCAACATGTTCGATGTGAATGAGCAGGGCAGTGGAGCTCGAGTAATGCTTCCTTTCTCTTTACAGCCCCCGCCGGCTCCCCAACACACGGAACTCTCCACCCCCTCTCGATGGAGGAGCCCTCCAGAAAACCTCAACCACCTCCGTCTAATCGCTCTCAATCAGGCTTCAACCACCTGCCCGTCAACAATCCGCCTTTTTTCCAAAACGGGGTCCTCACTGTAGAATGTCACCGTGGTGGTGGTGGTGGTGGTGGTGGGGGGGGGGGTCAGTCAGATGTGGTTAAGTGTGCCTCTCTTGCTTGAGGGACTCTGCATAAAGAAACCTTTTTAAGGGGCTGTGTTGTTTTTCTTTCCCTCTTTCTTTTTATAACCCCGATCGCCTCCAGCCTGTCAAACACCCCCCATCGCATTATCGGGGCTTTAAAAGTCGAGGATCTCGGAGCTGTCGGTTTTGCGTTGACCATACATTTGATCATCGGGAATCTAAGTGACGCGTCGGTGAGGTTTTCTGCTGAATCGCCGCAATTTGGATTTACCTTGACGGAAAATTGTCGTCCGAAGAAAAAAGGCTTTGGACCAACAGGTCGATTCAGACGTAAGCGGGCTCAGAATTCTGTTTGGCCTATGTCACATTTCTGTCTCCATTCTTCAGTAATCTACGTCTGAGCTGACTTGTTTCCTTCTCAGCTACAAAAAAACGACACAGACCAGAATCTTGGGTCCCCGCAAGCGGCTCTATGAAGTGAACCACGAGCGTCCAGCAAGTTCCTCGGGCACATTCAGGAGCTACTGTCACCAACTGATGTGAGCAGCAAGAAAACACAGCAAAACCATGCTGCTCTGTCCTCAGCTTCCCGTTCCTCTGATCACCTTGGTAGTCCAGTTTTCTGGAAGCCCCTCCTGCCCACCAAAAGTCTTTACTCAGCTTTCACCACATTATTCTCTGCCTATGTCTTCTTAATACCGTTTTTTTCCATGTATAATGCGCAAAATTTAACTAATTTATTGTCCTAAAATCTGGGAGGCGCATTATACATGGATAGCAAAAAAAAAACCAATTCTTTTTTTTTTTAATCCGGATATCATACGGAGGCAGCCATTACAGATGCGGTTTCTTCTCTGCTGTTCACTTCAAACACGCTCCATACGAACACAATGCTCTCGTATCAGACGCTTGCTCATTTGCTGTCACAATGTACCCTACACAAATCCGAAACATTTCTTCGCTATTGAGTATGCTAGCGCATGCGCAGTGATACTGACCGGCAGAATAACATCCGCTTGTTCCCAAAGATGATCTTTTTTCTGAAATAATTTTATGGACTTAAGTAGGAGTCAACATTTGGGTGCGTATTATACATGGGTACAGGTTTTTTTCCAGCATCAACATGCCATTTTTAGGGTGCGTATTATACATGGGGGCGCATTATACATGGAAAAAAACGGTAAGCATCCTTGCTAAACTATAATCACAAACTGATGAGGCTAACAAAACTTCTGAACCTTTGTCAGCATTCGAGTGCAGTGCCGCAGGTCAAAGCTCTGCCTCGTCCTTAAAAGTGTTCCACAGAAGCGTCTTTGCCCCGATTGATTATGCAGTAACGCATTAAGGGGCTCCTCACCTTGTGTGTCGTTTCAAGGCCGGCGACGCTGAATCAATCACTCCTCGACAATCGCATCCTTACAACTTCCCAATTATGAGCCGCTCCGTTGATAACCATGCGATTGTTAATAAGCCTTTTGCTGCTATGTTTAAATTGCACACTGTGAAATATATTTTTCTTTCAAGGCAGAAAGACATCCCGGCACGACGTCGTCCCAGCCACATTGGGCTATCGCGGGAGGGCAAACGTGTGTGTTTGGAGAGTGATAATGGATGACACGCTTGCGGACAATGCGTGTGTGTTTGTCATGTGGACATAACGGTGGAAAAACATGTGACGTGAACAAAGAGGCGCGTGTGTGGCCCCGATGAAAAGGATTGTGTCCAAAATGTGGATTCAACAGCATCGATGGGTGCTGCACCTAACCCACCCTCCACAATTCAGGTGGCAGACACAGTGACATCATCCCTTAACAGAACACGCCCCCCCCCTATACCTATGACAATAGACAATGGCACGCACATTGGTACCTTCATCAAACAGGTTGCACTTACATGCTCCTCATCTTCACAGCCTTTGTCTCCTAGCAACTGTGACTATTTAATACCTGCTACCACTACAGGTAAAAAAAAATAGTAAGGGGGGGGGGGGAGCGACTGTTTCGTACCCGGCGGTTGTTGCCGCTGCCGCGTTTTATGATGCACGCAGGTAAGGATGACACGGGAGAGGAGAGGAGAGGTGAAGAGAGGCGAGAGCAGTGACAAGACAAGCACAGCTGATCAATCACACTCATTCCCGTCACGTTCACGGTTCAGTGCCGGCGTCCGAGTGGGGAGGTTGCATCACTCACACATCTGCAAAGGTCATTCATGCAACGTTAGGGCATCGGCATGCACGGCTTGAAAAACAACAAAAAAAAGGAATGGAAAAAAAAAAGAGAAGAAGGAAAGCGTGGCCTTTTCTCCCCCCCCCCCTTCCCCACACACAAACTCCCCAAATCGCTTCCAATTACGTCACACAGAATACCATTTATCCTCGTTTCCATTTGACGCGGCCCAAAATGCATCCTTACCAGTTTGTAAAGTCAGCAGCAAAGTGAGGAGCAGCAGCAGCCTCTGCATGGTTCAGCCCACCAGGAAGAATAAGTCCAGTATGGGGACAAAACTCCGTGAGGACGGCATCCAAAAGGCAGAGCTGGACGGGTCAGTGAGAGAAAGAAAAAGACGAAGAGCAGCAGCACTAGTCGTCTGGATGTTGCTCAGCTCTCACTCGGCTTTTACACCATTCCGCTGCTTTTTTCCCTCGTCCCCTCCACCTCTGCTCCCTCTCTCCTCTTTCCACTGTGGCGGCAGTCCGCTTACTGCTGCGCACGGATCGACATCAAGTCATCGGATGATCCATTAGTTTCCGGTAACACTTTTCAAAATAAAAGCGTAGAAACACAACCATTGAATGTGTGGAAGAGGGGATGGGCAAATTTTGAGCACGCATCTTCTATGCGTGACAAAAAATGCTATTTTAAATATAAACAAAATATCCACTATATACTAACTCACCAATAAAAGTTTTGAAATAAGCAACTAAACAAACACATTACAGTATTGACGTCTGATTCCAAATCCAATGTCCTTGCTCCTCCCGGAAGCATAAAATGGCGATAAAGGTTCTTGTTGTGTTCTCCCTCAAATATGACGTCGAATCATTGTCATTCCACAAAAAAATCAATATAAACAAAACGGCTGGTTTGCAGAGCTCTCATTCTCGTATTATAAACAGCCACTTCCTGTCTTGCATTCACTGCAGTTTGCCTAACTTGACGTCATATCCTCATTCGAGGCGCATTCCTCGCTCGCTCTCTCTTCGTCTCTCTCTTTCAGTCTGTCTCATTCTTTGTCTTCTGTCTCTGTTTCACTGTCACCGTCTGCGGAAATTGTATCAAATCCTAATTATTCTTTCATTCCAGTTTTAATAAAGAAGCTGGTGACCGCTTTAAAGAACGACATCTGGATAGTTTGTGTTGTCACAGCAACATATGCAGATGATCTTTGGGGATGTTTTGGGGGTGAATTTATTACCCAGGTCTACAACGTGTACTGTGGAAATAGAATGATTAATAAAGTTTCTTTCAAAATAAAATTTTCGCCCCCCTCTCTCTCTCTTGTGACGTCATTGGAACCACAACACGGTCCCCTTTAAACCCAAAAAGATGATGTCGAAACTTGGGTGAAATCTTAGCAAGGATTACCAGATGAGTCCACTAATAACGAGTCGTGAAGATTGTTTCAAAACGTACAAAACTGCTTTCGTGTTTAATCGTGCTGATATCGAGAAGATACGTGCACGTTTTGGTCAGTCAGCTGAGCGTCGAACATGATGCTGGGGCGCCGCCTGTCGTCGTCTTGCTGCTCATGCAAAGGCCGAATCTGGACTCATGTTCTGGGAATTTGTTGTCTATTGGATTTCAAAAATGGAAAGAAATTACGAAAGTATTTTTTACTATATTCTCATTTATTGAGATAATTGCAACAATTGTATTTTTAAATGGACTAGTATATTTTGTATCTTAGTGTCAATTCTATGAGAAGAATAGACGACAAAGCATCTTTTTATTGAATTCTACTCTTTTATTCTATTGTCTCATCATTTGAATTGTTTTACGTGTAGATAATATTGTCGGACTGTCTTTCTATTGGCATTACTCGTGTCCATCACGGCAAACCTACCGCATCCTAACGTTTCATCAAAAGATGCAGCCCAAGCAAAACAAAGGGGGCATCCTCAGCGACCCATCTCTGCCGGGACTCGAACCCGGAGCCTCTGGATTAGAAGTCCAGCGCGCTATTCCATTGCGCCACAGAGACTGCGTCAATTTGATGGCGCAAAATCACGTTTTGTACGCAAGCGCGTCCGAGGCATCCTATCTACATTCGCAGCATCAGGACCATTCCGAGTCGCCATATCTGTAGTACCGCATACGGCCACTAGAGGGCCTCATGTATCTTACCGGAAAGGCAGAAAGATGACTTGTTTTCTTTCTTTTTTAGCGACTCCTGCCTCTAAAACAACCAGAAAACTCAAAACAAATCATAAAATAATGAATCGCAATTCGCTATAGAACATTCAAATGTGGTTGTTGCTGTTGCTCTGTCACCACACTGATTTGGCACTCCTCTTCCTCCTTTTCCAGGAAATTAAAGCTGAAAAGTCTGTCACTCTAAAAGGAAGACAAAAATAATTGAATACATTTAATTTAGTTATTGTGTTTCCACTACTTGCTACACCCAAATTATGAGAATTACACGTAGTCTATTTACTGTTTCGCTTCAGGCTGACAAACAATGCAAAATACTCTCTTGTATGTATGTTTTCAAAGATACAGAGATTACAGAGTGGTGGAATTTGGTATTTCATAGTGCTGGTCACATTTTAACATCATTACCTTGTTGTTGTGAATATCACTGAGGAAATCCCGAGGTTGGGGCACGTTGCTGAACATGACTTCCCGATTCCTGCACGGGGCAAGCGCGATGATTAACAAACAAGCTACAGCACGTCGTTTTGAATGTTGCTTTGAGCCACCTTCTGAAGCACACGCACGCCAGCGATGCAAGGCCGGCACACAGCAGCGGGATGATGACGATGGCGGCGTACAAGACGGCGTCGGCATCATGGTCCGCCTCTGCCGAGGAAGCGCACGCTGTTTAGCCGAGCGGGACCAGGTTTCCCCGAAATGTGTCACGTACCGAAATACTTGATTTCACTCCATTCAGAGTCTCCGCGAGGGCTGCACGCTCTCAGGGTCATACGGTACTGACAGTGAGAAACTCGGCCCAATAGTAGCCATGTCACTTCCTGGACCATTTGAGTCTAAGATAAGATGGTAAGAGGGCAATTTTTGGGAATGATGCGGCGTCTTTCATATTATTCCGCTTCCTCTTACCTTTTCCTTATCACACTCAGTGTAATTGATCACAAACTTCCACTGCGGTAGTCCGAAAACATCCGGAGGAGTCCAGCTCACGTTGAAATAACCTGGGACTTTGCTAACGCTCCAATTTAGGGGATGCGGTGTCACTGAGGTGGGAAAGAGAGTCACACGGGTCAAATATTGACAAAGACACATTTGAGATGTGTGACGACGTCGCTACCTAGCACAGGCTTCTCCTGAAAGGTGTTCTTGACGAGACCCCCGTTCAGGGTAGCGTTAAACAACATCAGGATGGACTCCTGGGCTTTGGACTTCAGACAGCAGCCCGTCCTCATGCCATTGGTGAGCGTGTAGTGCGGACACTCTGACAAGGACATGACGGCGGAGGCCACGTCCTCCACCTCGTTCGCTAACCTTGCGCGGATGACAAATGACTTAGTGTAATCACAGCATGCTTACTAAGCAAAGAGGCGGGGAGGTGAGGTAGGGGGGTCATACTGATAATAGAAAGCGAGATCCCGAGGAGAGCCGAGAGGCACCCAGGAGCACCGAGTCAGCGCCGACGAGATGATGCTGCACCGCACGTTACTCACCAACTCTGAGTGGGAGAAGATGAATCATAATAGGGGGTCCGAAATGTCCCGAGAAGGATTGTTTGCGCTCTACCTGGATATGTAACATTGAGGAAAGAAGGCTCGCTATTTGTGTGGTTGCAGGTGGTCTGAACAGAGAAAAACAGGGAACCCCCCTCCATTGCCAGGTTGTAGACTGAAGGAGGTGATTGGTGAGTCTGAAATAACAAGAAATTAATCTTTTTATTTACTGTTTTTTTCCCATGTATCATGGGCAAAATGTAACTAATTTATTGTCCTAACATCTGGGGTGCGCATTATACATGGGTACTTTTTTTTTTTTTTTTATCCGGATATGATACGGAGGCCGCCATTACAGATGCGCTTTCTTCTCTGCTGTTCACTTCAAACACAATGCTCTGGTATCAGACGCTTGCTCGATCACCTTCTCGTTTGCTCACACAATGTACCCTATGCAAATCCAAAACATTTCTTCGCTATGGAGTTTGCTAGCGCATGTGCAGTGATACTGACCGGCAAAATAACATCCGGTTCTTCCCAAAGATGATCTTTTTTCTGAAATAATTTTACGTTGACAGACTTAAGTAGGAGTCAAAATTTGGGTGCGTATTATACATGGGTACAGGCTTTTTTCCAGCATCAACATGCCATTTTTAGGGTGCGTATTATACATGGAGGCGCATTATACATGGAAAAAAACGGTATTAGCTGCAGAGGTATCACGGTACTTTTTCAGGGTCAAAAGGTGTCTCAACAGGAGTTTTGCCAACACACAAAAAACCAGCCGACTCGAAATTCCGTCATGAACTTACACTCTGTTCCTCACTGTTGTGATCGGCCGTTCTTTTTAACACATTGTATTCACAGTTTGGTGGCAAACCCTCGTGTCCCCACCACAGTTGTAGTTCAAAGTCGCTCAGCCAACGAAGGGTGAGATTGCGCGGTGGCAGGAGCTGACCTGAACAGAAGAGAGGACAGAATTGAGGAAGTAAAACGCATATAAATAGAACCTGAATCTCTTTTGGATGTGACTGTGATTGCAATATGTTAGGAAACTTCCTCTCGCTGTAGCTTTTGGGCCACCAAACGCCCCTTTGAGTGGCGAGCGTGGACAAAGAAAAAGACAGTTAAACACGCGACAGTTCAGGTAACTTGATGTGACGTCACTGAGGGGAAACGCCGTCAGTGTAATAATGTTACTATAATGACACTATATTATAGGATATAAATGGTACAAATTCACTTTCTTACCGGTTTGTGTTCGTGACTCAACTTCAACCAAAAAGTAAACTGCCACGGATAAGAGTAAACGTTTCACAAACATCCTCAGCTGGGAAAAAAAAATAAAAATCACAACAATGAGATGAACAAATTCACTCGCGTCTTCATTGAAACATTTTTCGACGAGTTGTCGAAGTCGGTCAATGGACCCATTCAGGCTTCCAAGGAAAGGCACAATCATTTGGCGAAATGGGCGGAGTTTCGTCGACCAATGTATTGACCATATAGAATAGAATGCCCTTTATGGTCAGTTTACTATACTAATTAAATATTATAAAATTACAACTGTAGCATTAATTAGGCGTAGTTTATGTTGAAATTGACCAGGGAAAGTTGTACATTTAGCGCAAGCGTTCGTATACATTGCTCAATTCCGAGTGTCCTTGAAGTCAACATATTGTGCGGCGTCATGTGATTGGAAGCGAGTGAGAGACTCTTGGCCTTCGTGGTGGCCACATTGGTGGGGGCAACGTTCGCATTAAGAGCAATGAAAGTAAATTGAAAATAAATCATAACTTGCTTATTTCGTAATATATTTTCACCAAGTTGATTCAAAATTTATACATATATGTTGACAACTTTAAAACATGTGCTTTCAATACAGTACATTAAAAAAAATAAAAAGAGCCCCAAAAAATAAATAAATTATACCTATGAAATTTCAGAGATGCAGTTGCAAAGTTGATTATTACTTTGAAAAGCACTTTAAACGTGTAAGTATTAGAAGTTATGTGCAAAAGCTCTTTTTTTTTAAAACAATGTTTCCTTGAACCTCGAGCACGGTGGATGGTGCAATGTATAAGCAAGATAACAGGCTTAACAGGTCCGATTATCTTGTACGTTGTAGTTTGTTTTAGCTGATCAGTGTTTCACATACAAAGGCAGACTACAATTTCTTGTGGACAGTGATACCATTTAAATATATAAATGGTCAATAAACTCTTTCCTGAGTTGAACAAATCAAATTAAAGTGCAAGTTGGACAGACACCGACGACAAATCTCCGAAGATCTCTTGTTTTTGTCTCCGAGTGTGTTTTGTCCACATGTAAACTCATTCAGCAGATTTTTTGTTGTTTGTTTGTTTCCTCCTTCTACAGCGGTCAAACATGACGGCTGTGAACAAATCCACTTATGGTGCGGAACAACGCCGCCGTTCTATGCCCTGACTGGGAGTAAGTAGTCTTTGAGGATGATACAGTCCATTTCCTTGTTGTCCGACTTGGACCGTTTGAGCCTCTCGTCAACACGGGAGTTCATCCTGCCGGTTGTGTTTTATGACTTTACAGGGGCTGATGGTTTCGTGAGCTGCCAGAATTTTACACGGTTGTATGGCTTCTGGCACGGGCGTGTATAAATTTGTGGAAGCCTTAAATGAAAAAGAACAAAGTTAGTGCTTTGGTTCTTTCGAGCACAATGGATTCAAATCTTTTTCTCATTACTTTAGTCTCTGTGCTTCCGCTCATCATCATGTCCTTTAATAGCCCTGATGGATCGGGTATGACGGGAAGGAGAACGGCGCTGTGCCTGCAAGGACGACACAATATGCCAGTTTGAGAAACAACTTTGGAGACTGGTATTGACACGAGATTCGCACGTCCCACCTTCTGAAGCAATAACAGGCCAAAAGGACGCCAACAGACAGGACGACGGCCACGCCGATGGCCACTGCTGTAGGTGATACGTCGGGCTTGTCCACTCCTGTGGCAGAAAAGAAAACAATCTAGATGCGGTAATAATCTCGATTTAGATGGACTTTGAATCGGTCTGTGTGTATATATCTATCTCAAAAATAGGGTTTTGGTTTTTATGATATTTATATACCGCAATTTTCGGACTATAAGTCGCACCAGCCATAAAATATCCCAAAAAGTGAAAGAAAAACATATATATATATATATATATATATATATATACATAATATATATATAAAAAAACAACATATATATGTATATAGGTCGCTCCTGAGTATAAGTCGCCCCCCCCACCCAAACTATGAAAAAAAACGAGACTTATAGTGCGAAAATTACGGTATATCAAAAAATAGGGTTTCGTTTTTATATATAGATATATATATAAAAAACAAAACCCTATTTTTGATATATATATCTATATGTATATATATAGATATATATATCTATCATAAAAACAAAACCCTATTTTTTTAAACCACGCACACGTGTGTGTGTTTTAAGAAAAAGTTTTTAAAAAAAAGATATATACATACATATAAGTCGCCCCCCCCACCCAAACTATGAAAAAAACCGAGACTTATAGTGCGAAAATTACGGTATATCAAAAAATAGGGTTTTGTTTTTATATATAGATATATATATAAAAAACAAAACCCTATTTTTGATATATATATCTATATATATACATATAGATATATATATATCATAAAAACAAAACCCTATTTTTTTAAACCACGCACACGTGTGTGTTTTAAGAAAAAGTTAAAAAAAAAAAGATATATACATACACACACACACACACACGCACACACAGACACACACAAACATATATACATTATGATATACTATATCAGCTCTCTCAGTTAGTCTCATAAATGTGTAAATCTGACTCACCAACTACAACTGGAACTTCACTGAAGTCGCTTTGTACTTTCTCGCAGTAGTTGCCACTTGTGACCCGTGACCAAAAGTCATAACGGCAACTTCTATCGTAGGGAATCTGGCTCATCTCTCCATGTGGAATGAAGCTCTGGCATTTCTAGGAGATCGGCATCAACGAGATGAAAACATTTGGTTTGAAAATATTTTTTTTTTCTTTTTGACTTTCCCAAAAGTACCTTGGGTTCGTCGCATTTGCTGTAGCACAACTCGTAGGTCCAACTGCAGTCTGCGAACACTTCAGGGGGTGTCCAGCTCAGGTTCAGCTTTTCACCTTCCACGCTTACATGCAGCTTTGGGGGGTCAACCACTGAGGAGAAGCAGCACAAGTGTTGGGAACATTTCCATTGTGTCCGTTTGACATCCGTGCAACGGATGGTTGACGGACCTCGCTGAGGTCTGAACGTCTGGATCGAAGCGTTGCTTCTCAAGAGCATGCAGATGTCTTCGGTGACAAAGTCGGCACTCAGGTAACAGCCGTCCCTCGCTCCGTTGCGATAAGGCCGCTCGCACTCCTTCAAACTTTGTATGGTTTCTGAAGAGCTGCCACAAATTCTGTGAGGAGAGGAAAAATGCATCAGGCGCTTGATCCAAAATGATTTGCTTCTACATGTATCTTTTTTTTCCCCTCACCTGTAAGAGAGAGTCAGGTTGAGAGAGGTATCACGTGGGATCCAGGAACAATCCGTTATTTCTGCTTTGTGTAAACATTTGAAGTCTGTCACCAGCTGAGCTGTCAAGTCCAAAAAGCAACCAGTGAGTGGAAGGTAACACCCTCAAGATGTCGGGCTGTTGTCTTCAATCGATTTGTCGACCAGTCATCTCTGCTAGCTTTGATGTCGACCTACCGCTAATCACAGCATTATGCTACAAATGTGCGGATTCGTGTCACGTGAAAAATAGATCTGAAAATATCCATGACGTCGTCAATCTTAATATAGTCGCCCATGACAAATGTTGTTCAACCCAAAATGTTTGTTTGACGTTTGAACAGTGTATTCCGACGAAATTTCAACACTGTGATTTTTTCTGACTCATTTTTACCGCTATTGTTATGAATGGATATTGATAGATACTACATGAATTAATTTTTTAAAAAATAGATAATGAATGGATAATGATGAACATGAATTTCATTAAAGAAAATGCGCCAGCTTCCAGTCGAAATAGTAAAAATTCAAAATTGTTTGTACCTCGAGGTTCCTCGCTGTCAACAATGGCGATGTTAGCGGGTAGGCTCTCGTTCTTTCCGCAGTTTCGCAGTCCTTCGGTTCGGACTTTGAAATTCCAGCCAGAGGAGCCAGCTTCATCCGTCAGAAGAGTCTCTGTAAAATTGGTCCATTCTGTGCAAGACTGAAATGATAACACAACACACATTTGAGTTATGTAACAGCGCCGGCGTTTTAACAGAATTTGTTTGCGCAACTTACATTGTGCGGCCCGTATCGGTACTGCACAACACAGCCGTCCAACAGCTGGCTGGGCCTCTGCCAAAACACGTTCACCGTAAACGGGTCGAGCCACCGGTACGATAGCCCCGTCGGTGGAGGAAGCTGACCTTTTTTAGGGGGGGGGGCAAAAACGTTAAAAACCAATTTAGGTCGTGTCAGAAAAGATGGCAAACAATGGGGACGGCGTGAGATCGAGTGAGGAATGTTCTGGCGATGTTTTTCTCATCCATGAAGTGTCAGATGCTCGGGGACTCCGAGAACACATTGTTACACCGCATGGGAAATTTTAATTTTTTTTCTCACGCTTTTTTACAGGGGCTGTATTCATACTGGACAGAAATGGAACATGAACTCTTACTTAGATCTTTATAGCACGTCTTAACAAATTGTTAGCGCAAAGAAAACATGACGGATGTTTTCCTCGGTCAGGCTAGGACGGCAAAGTGCGCAATACCAGGTGTGTCAATTGTAAAACTTTTGATAGCATAAACGCGATACTTTTTTTCAAAAGCGAGAAAACGATGTCAAGATTTTGCTTCAATATATTTGGCCGACATTTCAAATGTGTTTTACCTGCTTGACTCAGCGCAATCGACAGGGACGAGTGGAAGACGACAGCCAAAATGAAACACACGCTTTCCTCCTGTTGTTGCCGCATGTTTCGTACGTCGGAGTCTTGTTCGGGGGACTTGTTCGCTCCTTAAATGTTTAAAGTCGACGAGGGACTGAAGAAGGAAAACAGGAAGGCAAAAACACACGTAGAAGGGCCAGGCGGTGGGAGTGCGCAAGAAGTGACGGCTTGTTCATTCGCTTCGTTTCCCAACTACGCCGCCCACACAGGCGCACTGCCAAGAATTGCATTTTTGCGAACATTACGCAGTAAGGCTATACTAAAATGTTTAGTCATTTTTTAAATATGTATTTTTATTCTGTTTTTATTCGCGTTTTGATTACTGGCTGGATTTCTGCATAGGGAATAGATTCATTTAAAAGTCTGGTGAGGGGGGGGGAAATACGCAGTGATTGAAACCGTATTTGACGTTGTCATTGTGGCTATACTAAAATGTTAAGTCGATTTTTTTTTTTTAAATATGCATTTTTATTCTGGGTTTATTCGCTTTTTGTTTACTGGCTGGATTTTTGCATGGGGAATGGATTCCTTTAAAAGTCTAGTGAGAGGGAAAAGACAAAGATCCTGACTCTGGCATGATAAGCATCTTGTAAAATAATTTAACAACCCACTTGGCATCATGTTCTGAGAAGAAAAGAAAGGCTTTTGTTTGATTTGCTTTAATGGGGAAGGGAAGCCTGTACAGGAACACACGTGACAAGCAGCTCGCTACTGTATACAACGCGTTAAAAAGAAGGCAATGACCACACTTGGTCTCCAAAGTCCAATCAATATGTGACAACTATAAATACAAACACAGACTGAAATAGTGATGACCAATTTATGTACATCTTGATGGCTATTTTTCAGTGTAGCACTTGTGAAATACTGTTTTAAGAATAGCATAAAATACAAGCTCCCCTGTAACTCTCCCACGAGCCCAGTCTTGCACGAATACGTGTTGACATTTCGAGCAACTTGAGACGCTCTTTAAACATGACCCGTGTGTTTACGTGACTGGCAGATAAATTGTTGAATAGCAGTCCAGGCGTGTTTGCAGCTTTGTCAACGTGCAAAGCAAAATGGTGTCCTGCATAGATCCGAACGGCACACAAGGCAGTCCTGTAATGTGGCGTCATTTGATAAGAAGGGGGAAACACAAAAACAAAGCAGTGCATCTGAGCATGACTCCAACTCGACATGCTGCTTTACATTCAATCACGGCTTGCATCCGGCCATGGTGCAGCCTCGCGTCCTACTATTGTTTTTATCGAGCGTGTCAGCCGAGGTCGGCCGAGGTGCCGCTGATGGCGCGGAACACGTTGAGGGAGTTCTGCAGAAGCGAGCGCATCATGCCCTCCTGGTAGATCTACAGCCAAAAGTGAAAGAAAACATGTGGATGTGAAGTTAATATTAAAGTCACAATAGTGCATTGAAAGTATTTTTTTTATATATTTGTATATATGTTGCCCTTACATATATACAAAAATTGTTAACATATATCTATTAGACATATAAACTACATACAGAACATGTACCGTAATTTACGGACTATAAGTCGCACCAGAGTATAAGTCGCACCAGCCATAAAATGCCCAAAAAAGTGAAAAAAAAAACATATATATGTATACAAGTCGCTCCTGAGTACAAGTCGCCCCCCCACCCAAACTATGAAAAAAAACCGCGACTTATAGTCCGAAAATTACGGTATACACATATATTTTCTATATCCAGTTTGTCTGATGTACGAGTCGTTGCAGTTCAATTTTACATTTGCATTTTACAAGTGCAATGTTTTGGTACACTTTTTATCTTGTCTTTTTACTTGTCTTCCTTAAAGCTGCCGGTTAGCACAGTAAAGGGGAGGGGGGGGGGGAGAAAAGTCGAGTTAGACCAGTTATTCTTGGCACATGGGAGGATCAAGTGATGTCTCAATTAGACTGCAAAAATGATTGGAATCGCACGCCCGCAAAAACTTGGCATGACATTTACGAGAACTAGGAGGGGGGGGGGTGAAAACAACATATCAGGGTGTTTTCTGCACTGTTGCTAGAACTCTCTCCGCTCCAAGCGCCGATACTTGGAAGCGTTACCTGCTCGTGGATGATGTCAGAGAGCTCCTTCACCATGTCTTTGAAATTGGCCTTGAGACCCTCGTGGTACTCAAACTGGTCTTCTTTGATGAGACGCTCATTGATATCCAAAGCCATGCTGCAGGCTTCCACAAAACGCCTACGGGGAAATGCCACAAACAAGGAGGAGCAATTAACAATTATAATTATTTTTTTTGGTGGATGTGGGAATTAACAACGCCCTCCGAACTATAACAGGATGCCTGAAACAGACCCCCGTGTCCCTCTTGCCTGTCCTTGCGGGAATAGCCAACATTCGGCGAGAGGCTGCCACCCTGGTTCTCGCCAGGAAGGCAAAAAATAACAACTGGCACATCCTGCACAACAACTCCAGGTCCACCAAGCAGACTCAAGGCACAGGAGATGCTCGATTCCATCCCTGAAGACATCTCCAGAGATGCCTGGCTAGCAGCAGCTTGGAAGCAGGAGTGGGAGGCAGCTGGCCCCTCCCTCATGCACTGTTATGTCTGGGAACCAGGAGACGACGCCATCGGAGGAGACGAACTACCTCGCCAGCAGTGGACCACACTGAACCGCTTAAGAACTGGTGTTGGGCGCTTCAACACGTGGGGACTGGGGGACAGTGCGGCATGCGAGTGCGAAGACCCCGAGCAGACAGCCGACCACATCATCAACACCTGCCCCCTATATAGACCACCCTCGGAAGCCGGCCTCTTCGACCTGGGACCAGAGATGCTGGCGTGGCTCCACGACACCAAGTTGGAGCTCTGACGTTTTACACGAGAGAATGAACAATGAGTGAGTGACCCATCTGCTGGGTGACTTGCCTGAAAATGTCTTTGAGCTCTTTCACTTTCTTGCCAGACTGGTTGGCCTTGCTGTCATCCAGAAAGGCTCGGGCGTAGGCCATGGGGCCGGCGTTCACCTGAAATAATAACAACCTGTCAACACGTGACGATTCGCCAAGAGCCGACGCCGGCGGAGCCGTTCGACCTGCACGGAGACGCAGCCCTGCAATTTGAGCTGTAGTTGGATCATGTCCACTTCGGCACCGGAACACAGCTTGCGCAGTTCGGCCGTGCGCGACCTCATCTCGTCGATGGCCACGTCCACCGGCCGCAGGTCCACCTGCTTCTCGCCCATCACCTCCACGCGCTTCTTTACGTACGGGAAGGTGTTGATGGCTGAGGGAAGCCGAGAGAGGCGCGGAGTCACGCGCTATCTATCCAAAAGAGGGTCTTTGGCGTAATCAAGTTTAGGAAAACAACAGATAGGAAGAACAAAAGTCTCCCGGGGAAAAAGCTAATTCGATTCTGGTGGCGGGCTAATGGCCATGCAGCCATTTGCGCACTTATGCAGACGGCGCATCTAAACCAAACGTCCACGCCCTGATGAAGTCGATATTTCTACTGTACTTGTGAGAACGGTTTTCCTCTTGCACTGCTCCTCCACGCCGCCGTGCTTCTTGCCCGACAGCGTGTACGGCGTCTCAAACACAAAGCGATTGATGTTGTGGCACTTCTCAAAATCCGTCTTCTTCTCCGGCGCCTCCTTCTCGTCAAAGTAGGGCTTGACGAAGGTCACCTGCACGTAGGCGAACTTGGGGTCCAGATCTTTGGGGTTCACCTGTGAGAAAAACGAGGGCTGCATGACGACGTGTTCTCGGCGGGACTTAACTGGCGAGGAACTACCAAGGCACCTTGTTGGAGTCTTGAATGATCTTGACATTTTCCGGCCCAAATTTTTCCCCGTAGAGCGTCAGAAGTCGCTGGGAGATTTCGGAAAGCCCGGTGAGTTTGGGCTCTTTGTAGACGTACTCCTTGCCGTCCTCCTCCTCGAAAAAGCCCTGCGCAAAAAAACGGACACTGGATCGGAGATGTAACTAAATTTAAAGCGGTGGTAGAATGCGAGAGAGTGAAAAGGAAAATAAATTGTTTGAAAAAGGCATCCTGTAATGTTACCGTATTTTTCGGACTATAAGGCGCACCGGACTATAAGGCGCACCTTCAATGAATGGCCCATTTTAAAACTTTGTCCTTATATAAGGCGCACCGGACTATAAGGCGCACCATTAATGCATCATGTCAGATTTTTAATCCAAATCAAAACATTCGCCATTTCCTTTTTTAATTCAACTTCAGACGCAATAAATGACTTTATAATCACAAAATAATGATCCATAGTCTTTTTGATTCATGATTCATAGCCTTCAGCGGGCCACTTATGATTGATTTCATGACAATGCTTCGGGCCAGTTTAAATTTAGGAATTTGGTCCGTATATAAGGCGCACCGGACTATAAGGCGCACCGTCGGCTTTTGAGAAAATTTTCGGTTTGTAGGTGCGCCTTATAGTCCGGAAAATACGGTACATAAAGAAGTTGCTGTTTTGAAATCCTGCTGTTGCGCTTCTTGTTAGAGAACAGGAAGTTGTGCAAAAAGCAAGAAACATTGACCAATTCAGTCAAGTGAAGTTCACAACTCTTTTTTGGGGGTGAGGAGTGTATGTATGGATATTATATTATTTTATATTAGCTATATTATTTTATTGTATATTGTAATATATTATGAGCAAAATGTTTTTTGTTGTTGTAGTTTGATTTGGTTATGTTTTTGTGAGGCACTTTGTTGCAGCATTTAATTCAGTTGGAGGCGGAGTCAAAAAGCAACTCACCTGTCCATAGAAGGCAACTCTGAAGTAAGTCCCGAGCAGCCTGCGACCTGATTGGATGACCTCCATGACCTTGTTGTAGGCTCTGTGCAGTGTGTTGTACAGTCGGCTCAGTTTCTGCAAGGACACGATTGCGTTGCATGGGCGGGACTTTGTACGCAATATTGCCGTTGCGTTACCTCGTAGTCGTGGCGCTTCTCGTAGACGGGGATGGCCAGTTTGGCGATGTGCGTGATCAGCTCGTAGCGCTCGGCCTTCCACAGAGCCTCCACGCAAACCTCCAGATGCTCCACCAGGACTTCCTGACCAGAAGCGGCAAATCAAAATGATTCATTCCAAGACGGTCGGCGGTTTGTCAAAGAACCTCTGTGTAATAAACGTCTTGCATCCCCGTGTCTTCCTTCATGGCGGCTTCCTCCTCAATATTAAACGTCACCTTCTTAAATGCGGCGAGGCCGCTGGGGAACAACTCTTTGCGTTGGAAAGCCAAGGCAAAAAGGAAAAAAAAAGTTCTTGTTACGCCACAATGACCTTTTGAAAAGATTTTCAGTGGGCATTTCGTCTCACTTTTTCTGTGCAGGTACTCGGCAATCAGCGCCGCCACGTGAATGTGGCACATGGCCGCCTGTGGAGACAATCGCAACCGTGTGAGCGGGATGGCAAAAAGGTTGCAGAAGTACACAGGACGCAATTTGACCTCGGAGAGATCGTTATTCTTCAGGTGCGCGCGGGCCATGCTGTCCAGCCAGGTCCTCCTCAACTCGGGGGTGCTGGCGTAGGAGCGGGCCAAGCTGTATTGCAGATCCAGCAACATTTCCGGGTCTTTCTCGTGCTCCCTCATCTGGGCCGTGGCCATCAGCACCGTACGGATGCGCTTGGTTAGACCTTTGACTTCGGAGGGGAACCCTGTGGACTAAAGAAGTTGACGCTGACATCATCGGTTGCCTTCAAAAAGTAACTTACCGTAATTTTCGGACTATAAGTCGCGTTTGTTTTTCATAGTTTGGGTGGGAGGGCGACTTATACTCAGGAGCGACTTATATACATATATACGTTTTTTTTCACTTTTTTGGGCATTTTATGGCTGGTGCGACTTGTAATCCGAAAATTACGGTAGTTGCTGTCCTGATTATCGTGGGTAAAATTTTTTTTTTTAAGAAAATCTCAGTTAAGAAATCACCAGAAAGATCACCATGACAATTGTGAACACACAGAAAGATAATAAATAACATCACTCAAATATTGGTGATCCCGTTGAGAGTCTCACATATTTCTTCGCTATCGAGTTTGCTAGCGCATGTGCAGTGATACTGACCGGCAGAATAACATCCGGTTGTTCCCAAAGATGATCTTTTTTCTGAAATCATTTTACGTTTACGGACGTAAGTAGGAGTCAAAATTTGGGTGCGTATTATACATGGGTACAGGCTTTTTTCCAGCATCGACATGCCATTTTTAGGGTGCGTATTATACATGGGGGCGTATTATACATGGAAAATTACGGTACTTCAAAATGAACGAAATTGGGGTCCAAATTGCTTCAGTTCAATTTGACACATTGTGACGTTGCAAAGTAATCAGATTACTTTGCTGAGAGGCGCGTTAGCGGCTACCTTCATGGCCTTGTCGCTGTTAGCAAAATTGTTGATGATGGAGAGCGACTCCTGGAAACGCGAGCTGCCGCTGAGCGCCACGTTGGAGATCAGCTGGCTCACCGCGATGATGATCTGGCGAGAGATGAAGAGGAGAGAAGGAGAAAAGTGGCCGGGGCAAATGCAAACCTGCCGCTCGGGTTCTACCTGCAGATGCGTGCGCAGGAAGGTCTTCCTCTTGGTGTACTCGTAGTTGTTCCTCATAAGCAGATAAAGCAGCCCCGAGGCTTCGGCCCTCAGCGAGGCCATCTTGGAAACGCAGCATTTGAGCACCTCGCAGCACAGAAGCTCGCAAAGGGTCACGCGACCTTTGAACAGCACCGAGGGGAACTGACAAGAGAGCATTTGGGGCAATTTTTTAAATGTGCGCGTCTCGACTCAAAACATACGAGCGGTAGCGAACGACAGCGACATTCGGAGCCGACCTTGTTCATGAAGGCTCGCAGCGCAGCAAACACGTGCTTGAGGGCGGCTTCTGATTGGCCCACTTTGAGGAAGGTCAGGTAAACGTCAAACACCTTCCTCATCAGAGCGTTGTGCCCGTCGTTGTCTGTCAGCTGGGTCTGACCAGACCAAAATATTAGAAACAGCTCTCGATGTGATGTGTGCGTGTTTACCTTAAAGCACTGGATGAAAAACGAAAGAACATCCAGGACACTCAAGCAGACCTCGGTGGAAATATTGCCCTCAAGCAGAGCCTGGTGATGGATTTCCGCTTCGGAGGCCCCCGTCCCTGAAACACATGCACAAACACGTTTGAAAGATTACAAATCAAAGTGATCACTAAGATAACAACTCTAATCGTGAGACTGCTTGCCTTTATTTTTACGTAATCTTAACCTTTCCAACCAAATATTTAGGTCGACTACATCAGCTTAAATTTATTGCACAGGAGCAGGAGAGCCTTGGAAGAAAAAAACAACAACAATCAGATATTAAATTGCAATTCTTTTAGGTGGGGAATCACACTATTTATTTTATTATTTTGATTTTTAATGTATTTATTTATTTTATTGTATTTTTAATTTCTAAAAATATTTCTGCTTTACTCAAAAGGCTAATGTACCGTAATTTTTGGACTATAAGTCGCGTTTTTCTTCATAGTTTGGGTGGGGGGGCGACTTATGCTCAGAAGTGACTTATATACATATATGTTTTTTTTCACTTTTTGGGGCATTTTATGGCTGGTGCGACTTATACTCCGGTGCAACTTATAGTCCGAAAATTACGGTATTTATTTATTTTATTGTATTTTTAATTTCTAAAAATATTTCTGCTTTACTCAAAAGGCTTTATGAAGCTTTGTTCCAGACTGAATCGTTGGTTCCCACATAAATTCCATTCCAAGTGATAAGTGCGACGCAGAAATTAATCAGCAGCACGGAATGTGTGGAAAACATGAGTCAGCATGAACTTCAACCTGCTGCTCTGCTTACGTATCACTTTTCTATCCTCCGTTGCTTTGAATCTTATCAGAGCGTGACACAGGCGTAGCAAATAAATTTGAGAGTGACGCCATTGCGTTTGTCACCTATGTTGAGCGTGAGCGAGGCCTCCATGGTGCCAAACTGGTTAATTCTGTTCTGGATGACGCTGGCCCGGTTGCAGCGTATGGCCGGCATGGTTTGCGACTTTCTGTCAGGAGAGAACAACTTGGACGCGCACGCCTCCTGACTCCTTGACAGAGCACACAAAGAATAAAAATGGGTTAAATTAGAAATAAAGTTTTGCGGATAAGCCTTACCATGACATCTCACCTGCTGATGTTCCTTTTGCCGATGTAGCGAAACTGAACCAGACAGATCCTGCATGATGCAAGCACGTGCAGTTTTAGCGACGCAATTTCATTTGGTTTACGTTCGTTGTTGGTTTACCGGAGCTACTCACTCAAGCAAACTGAGAAAATTCATAACGTCTTGAGGGTTAAGTTTGTTCCAATAGGCCATGAGAGTGTCTGCGGACAAAAATCAAATCGCAGTTTACGTTTCGTGGTTATTTTTAGCGGGTCTCTTTGTGCGGCCCGTCGCTGACCTTCTGACAAGGTTTTGGCTATGTGTAAAAAGGTGAGCAGGAGGCCCTTGATCTCGTAAATGCCAAGTCTGCTCTTGGGTGGCCCGGGACTGCTGCTCATGGTGGAGCCTCGTCTCTGCAGCTGCACAAACAAAGGGGGGTGAAAAAAATATATGATTTGAAATTCTATTTTGAAGTAAATCATTAAGCTCGGCTGAAAACAGAAGCTAAGATGCAAATGGAAACATTATAAATGATATTCAAAACATTGCGTGTGAGTCTGTGTGTGTTTCATTGATGATTAACAGCACTGCAATAAAAAAATAAAATAAATGATGTCATTCGTCTCAAACAAAGCTAGGTTAGATGTTGCTGGGGCAACGCCATATACAGCAGCTATAAAATAATTAAAAAAGGGCCTTACGTCAATGCTATCTGGTGTCCCAGGATCTATAAAAAGAGATCCTCTGGAGTCTTCTCTTCTTACGACATGGCCGTTTAGGACGGGCAGGCCTGATAACGACAACAAAATCTATCAGCAACCAAAATAAAGGAGCATCGTACGAATACCTTCGGCTGCTTTCCCCGGGATCGACTCACTGTGGTCTTTCTCCAGAGCAGTGCTGGTCCTCCTGCTGTCCGTTGAAGAGCTTGACACGAGGTCGTCTCTCGAGCCCTACGGGCGGCATGCGGGCTTTGTATGAATAAGCGTAAAAGGTTCTGAAGGGATCCATTTTGAACTCACGCTGATGTTGGGAATGTGCGGCCGGGCAGACAGTTGCGTCAAGTTTTGGAAAAGCAACTCAAACAGCGGCAGGTAGAGCAAGCAGATCCTGGCTTGCTGGTTCTGAAATAAAAAAAGACATTGACAAAAGTAGAAACGAGGGTGAGGTTGATTTCCGTCAGCCTGACCTTGAAGGCCGTGTAGCGATCGTCCATGGCGTGTTTGATGAGCAGGTTCTTGAGCGTGCCGACGGACAGTTGCCGGACCTCGGGTCCCAGCTGCAGGGCCGCAGCTACGTCTCGGAGGAGCAGGCCCACCAGGAAGTGGTTGCGGCAGTACTCCTCGGTCAGGCTGAACTCCAGACTTTGATCTGCGATGAACCCAGAGATGGTAAGCAGGTGAAAATTCAGGTTGAAAACTAAATCAGTGTGGTAAGCATTTAGCAAAGGCTAAATTTTCAAGAAGTTATGTGCAAGTCCTCTTAATGTTGTTGTTTTTTTCGCCCCTCACATAAAAACAATGCAACAAGAAGAAGAATTCAGCTCTATTATACATTTCCCGACGCAGGAGATGTATAATTTCTCAAGTTTGCGCTGAGCAAACAGCATAGATGAGCAGAAATCTAAAGAAAGGAAGCAATCGTGTGCAAGGCCAAAATGCTGCGTTAATATCAGAACAGGCAAGTGCATCCAGGAAAAATCAAGCACCCGCTGGAAATGAGATCGAAGCCGGAGTGATAGACGTCATCGGGGCAGAGCTACTTTGAGATAAAACCTCAGACTAACGACAAAGGTCCGATGTGATGAACATGGAGAGAAGAGTCCGACATGAAGCGTTTTTGAGCCGTGCCAGAACTACCTGATTTAAAACAATATTTAAAAGATTATAGGTAGTCGCTTCATATAAAAAAATCAAATCAAATAAAAATAAATAAATACATATTATAATATTAAAAAGTACATATTAATTAATAAATATTTATAAATAGTAATTTAAAGCAATAAAAAAAATTCAACATGATTTAAAACAATATTTAAAATATTATAAGTTGTCGCTTCATATAAAAAAATCAAATCAAAATGAATAAATACATATTATAATATTAAAAAGTACATATTAATTAATAAATATTTATAAATAGTAATTTAAAGCAATAAAAAATAATAATTATAATAATAAATGAATGTGTGGGTTTGGTTTTGGACGAAACAATGAAGCGTGTAGACCCGGTGGCCAAAATGCAAAGCGCACAGATAAGTTCATAAAACTCTAATCATTGAAAAATGACATATTAAATGTGCTGATTCCATTCAATTCACTTATGAAATGATCAGTTGGTCGACAGTCATGTAAACGTCGGACCCCGGTGTAGACCAAATAGATTTGTTTGGAGTGTGAGCGGATTCCCGCAGAAGCGAAGCTCATTTCTTCGACAAGGCACAAAGCATCGATTCAGCATTGGCACCGTGCGCTCGGCGAGCGGGGGTTAATGGAGGCGAGAGTGCGGGGTGCAGAGAGTTGGTTGCGCGCGGCGGCAGGACGGCGCCGTCAACATCACCTACCTACAGGGCCAAAAAGCTCCGTCGCATACGGAATAAAATCTGACCACAAGCAAGAAACAAAAACAAAACACAGACGGCAAGGGTGTTGGGTACAAATGAAAAAAATCGGGGAAGGGTTTCACAATCCATGCAGCATTGAGATCAAATCGAAATGAGACGCTGTCTGCATTTGATGGCCGTTTAAACCGCAAAAGCATCCTCCGTTTTGTTGCGTTAACAAAAGCATCCTCCATTTTGTTGTGTTACATTCAAAAGACATGAGGCGAGCGGGACTGTTAATAGCTCGTTGTGGGGATGCGGGTGAGCAAAAGGGGCGTGGCTTTCCCCCCGAGTGGAATATCTTACCTTGCACCCTCTGCAGCTTGGTGCGCCCAAAGGCCATGGGCAGGTTGAGTGGGATGAAGTGCTCGTGGTTGCACACGGCCGTCAGAAAGTCAAACTTCATTTCCGTCAGCACCTTGCGAGGAGACGGCGGTGTTGGCGAGCCGCATGTTCGCTGCGAGCGATTGGGCGGAGGTGTACCTTGGGATCCTTGAAGCTGAAGTGGCACATGTAGTGGTTGATCAAACCAAAAGCAAATCCCCGGTTCATGAAGGTCAGACACCTCTGAGGAGCGAAAAGATGACGTGAAGCTGCGCTCGGAGGAGGCGTGTCGCTAAGCCGTACCTTGATCAAATTGGCCAAGCTCAGGTTGACGCAACGGGCTTCCTCGGGGATCTCCGTGTGGCGGATCGTGATGTGAGGCATGACGGACAGCACCAGGGATTGCAGCGCCTGGTGGAAAGTGTCCGGGAAGCGCTGGGCTCGGGGCATCTGGAAGCATGATTGTGTCAAATTGGGAGGTGTGGAGGATTGATCGAAACCCACCTTCATTCGCTGGTCCTCTTGCAGGTACTGGGCCATCGACTTAGTCATTGTTTCAAAGAAGAACCAAGAATACTGCAGATAAAGATGGGGGTCGACTGTGAGAAAGGGATTTCCAATACGACGAGTCCGCCACCTGCTGGTCACCGTCGCTACAACAGCTCTCACCTTGAGCAGTTTGTTGCTGGTGTTAAAATCTGCCGTCTGCTTAAGAACGGCTGTGACCGCCTTGGCCAGCACCTCGTGGCAATACGGCGCACTCCCGGGGGCGAGCACGTACTGAGAAGAAAGCCCCCCCACCCCGGCAAAAAAAGAAAACATTTAACGTCTTGAACACTCTGCGTCCACAGAGCAGCCATACCTTCACGAAAGAGCGCAGGTAGTTTTCCAGGCCTTCCTCGTGACACCTGGATACGATATGTATGATGACGCTGCAGGGACGGACGGAGAAGGCCATCGGATTATCAAACGATGCACGGACGCATTCGGCGCAAACGAGCGAGGAACTGACCGGAGAGAGTTGACAGCAATTTCCTGGCCTTCCTTGGCGGCTGCTGAGAGCACTTCAAAGAGCTGCATGAGCACAGTCGGCAGGAAGTGGACCATAACGTGCGTCTCCATGGCGTGTAGGCACTGAGGATGGAGGGATGGTGAAACGAGAAGCCGGAGCGCACGCATTCACAACAAGAATCTGACCTTTAGGTATTTGATAAGCTCCGCCCGGTTGTCCTCGGAGGTGCTCTTCATGAGTTGGCAGTGCAGAAAGAATTTGTGGAGATGAAGGTCCTGTGGAGGGAAGCGCAAACTATAGCAAACCATCAAATGTTCTTCTTGCCACACTCTAAAAATTGTTAAAAATAATCTCATTTGGGTACATTTAAGCCAATTGCTGGGTCAGAAAGGCTGCTTGAGTCATAATAACAATGAAATCTGAGCCAAGACCAACAACCCATGAATCGACCCATGTGTCTTTAGAGTGGATGTAAACGTAGATCTTTGAAGGAGCAAGTCTTTCACCTGAGCGTATATCGTCGAGACAACTCGGCTTCTCATTTTGAATAGTGGTTTCGCATTTTCCACCCACTTGATATCTGGATGGGACTGTGCAGATTGTTGACAATTTATTTTTTTAGAAATGAGCAAGACGCAAATGTGGCCGTGTGTTTTTTTTTTGCCGCAAACCTTTCTGGTGTCCTGACCCAGATAGCCGGCGGGCAGGTTGGCAGCGACAGGTAACTGGAGTTCTGTGGACTGCATCCTGCCGTCTTTCAGCAGAGGCAACCAGGAGTGGCCGACTGACGACGCACGGAAATGATGAACGACGGCGACAATTGCAAAATCATTCGAAAAAGAACTTACCCAGAGATTCCACAGCCTCTTTTTTCTTACTGCTGGATTCACAGCTGATATGGTAAAAGGTGAAGAGGATGTGGTGCTTCTCGTGCAAATGGACAGGTAACTCCATCTTGACCTGTGTATCATTTTCCAGTTACTATACATGAGAAAACAGCTGAGCACTGAGTGTCAGGTACCCCGGGCTGAAATATGGGCTTGTACTGGCACCTATTGAATTTCAATTATGAAAAAAAACAATACAAATTCCAACTAAAAGACTCTGAGAACACTTGACAAAATACACAAAAACACACACTACTGTGATGAGCAGGCATTACACGTGCAAAAGTGTGCTCCGTGTGGTGGGGTGAGGAGTCAGACCCCTCCCCACCCAAGTTCAAATTTTATACTGCTGCCACAGTGCTATGCAATGTCCACAAGGGGGCAGCAAATCGGAGAAATGGAGGCGAAACAAGAAATACGGCGATAACAGAGATCAACAATTTGAGTCGGGATCCCGCGAGACTTTAGACTCATCACATCTTTGTAAGTATTGTAAAAAAAAATCCCATGATTTGAAGCAAGTGGTTGTAAATCGTGTGTTTAGGTGCGTGTCAGTGTCATGGCGCAAAGGGTGTGTGTGTGTGCGGAGGGGGGTCTGAAGATCTTAATCCATTTGATTTTGGGGCCATATGGGGCCTTCTGCCTTATCTCGACTAACTCTTTCACTCCATGCATGTGCATGCGTGTGTGTGTGTGTGTGTGTGTGTGCTCACAGTAAAACAGATTAATTGGATAATCTCAGAGACAGCATGGCAGTTCCAAGGGAATTTGAGGGTCAAAGATCCTTTCTAATTCCTCATACAAAGGCATAATAAATGGTGTGGGTTGTTTTTGGTTTTTTTCTCAGAAGCATCTCACCTCATCATAGAATTCTGGACTTTGGTTGTGGTGCAGGACAGCAGCATAAGCGCTGCTGGTGAAGAGAGAGTCCCCTGGTTTTCCGTAGATGCACTGAAGCACAAAAACACTTCACTAAGTGAGTGAGGCAATTTACGGCTCGGACTGAATGAATCAATAACATGCTTTTAATTGCGATCGGGTTGACATGACAGAACGTAACGGATAAAAAACAGAATTCTGTCTTCCGATTTAAGAAGATGAAAGAGATGTACCGGGAATGTGTTGTATAGAACCAGCATAGAAAAATTGCAAGACTCGAGGGGTGATAAGAAGTCTGATGGGAGGCCAGATTACCTGCTTCGATATGAGGGTAAGGGGCGGGGCTTCGGATGCCGCCTCGTATCTTATGCGCCAGTGTTTTCATACCATCATGGTGCATGAGGCCAGAAAAAAACCCGAGACGAGTACAAACAACAATTCACCGTGCTTTGATGGCAGTTTCCACCCGCAAGTACCGTTTTTTTCCATGTATAATGCGCAAAATGTAACTAATTTATTGTCCTAAAATTTGGGGTGCGCATTATACATGGGTAAAAAAACATTTTTTTAAATCCGGATATGATACGGAGGCCGCCATTACAGATGCGCTTTCTTCTCTGCTGTTCACTTCAAACACAATGCTCTGGTATCAGACGCTTGCTCGGTCACCTGCTCGTTTGCTGTCACAATGTCCCCTACACAAATCCGAAACATTTCTTCGCTATCGAGTTTGCTAGCGCATGCGCAGTGATACTGACCGGCAGAATAACATCCGCTTGTTCCCAAAGATGATCTTTTTTCTGAAATAATTTTACGTTTACCGACTTAAGTACGTAGGAGTCAAAATTTGGGTGCGTATTATACATGGGTACAGGCTTTTTTCCAGCATCCACATGCCATTTTTAGGGTGCGTATTATACGTGGGGGCGCATTATACATGGAAAAAAACGGTAATTTGACAGGGAGAAGGAACCACCAGTGAGCCTTCATTTCGCCCTCTTAATCATTGTTGGCCCCTCAAGGGAAATGCTGACTTGCCACTTTTGCATTCTTAGCTTGTTTTCTTTAACAATTCAGCAAGAAAAATGCTTTCGGCGGCGCTCACCTTCAAGGGGGTTGCGCCCTCTTCATCTGAATCCCGGAACTGCACGCAGACGGCGATGTTTCTCGCCTAGCCGAGGTAAAGCTTCCGTGTGAATCTTCACAGAGGAGGTTTTATCGCGAGAAGGGCAAACCTTGGTGAAGCTTTTCTGGTTGTCGTATTTGAGTTGCAGAGGGTAGACGTAGAGTTGGTTCTTGTAGGTGGTGAAGGGGTAGTTGTACTTGGCCTCCTCAGGCAGGAACTCCTCCACTTCCACCGAGACACGCTCGCAGCTGTCTTCGAAGGGCTTCACGGGAATGTAAGCGGACGTCACCGTGTCTGAGGAGGGAAACATTTACAACACCTTTCATGTGCCTTTTGTTGTTTTCTTTACATTCCAACGGCAGGAATCGCGTACGTGTCGCTATTCTCTCGTAGAAATTGCGGAGCTTGGAATTCAGACGTATTCCAGATGAGATCAGGTGGGTGTGAAAACTTTTTTCAAAGCCTGGCACAACGTAATTGCTTCTTATTGTGACTCTCTCCTCCGCATTATGATGGGGGGGTGTCACATTTTTTTGAGGGTCAGACATTCCAATTGTTCCGTGGAGGTCAAAACATAAATAAATACATAAGTAAGTCAATAAATAAATAAATAGGTGTAGAATGAAATAAAAAATGACTAAAATGATCGAAAGACATAAAAATAAATAAATAAATGACAGAAAAAAATGTAAATAGAAAAAATAACAAAATAAAATAAATAAATACAAAGAAATATAAACATACGTAATAAATAAATAAATAGGTAGATAAATGAATGAGGAATGCATTCTAAACAATGAAAACAGTAAATAAAAAAATAAATAGCTGTAGAATGAAATAAAAATAAATAAATAAAAAGATCGAAAGACATAAAAATAAGTAAATAAATGACAGAAAGAAATGTAAATAAAAAAAATAACAAATAAATAAATACAAAGAAATATAAACATACGTAATAAATAAATAAATAGGTAGATAAATGAATGAGGAATGCATTCTAAACAATGAAAACAGTTTTCAAGTTCAGCATACGACTTCCCTCTCAAGACGGAGATTGTGTAAGAGACAAAATAATACAACAGCAGTGCAGTGCTGCCTCAATGTAGATAGCGTTGCACCATTCCGGACGAGGGTGTGACAAGAACCGCAACTGACTTCAATACACCGTCTTATCTGCATTTCCCTCTCATACGAAGCTTTTTGTCTGGGTAAAAGATTAGCCCGATGCAAAAGAGTCTGCTCGCGGTGTGTTGAGAAAAGGAGTACATACTTGAAAAGTCGGGTGGGACGCACTCAATGGTGACGTTCAGCTGTCCGGGGATGGTCTGAAGCTTGCTCTTGTCGGGTCTAGAACCAAAACCAAGAAAAAAATGAAAGGGGGAGAAAAAAAAAAGAAATGCAGATATGCATGGGGAATAAATGATATTTAAAGCTAAAAGAGCACAGGACTATCCATGACTCACTTCCTGGTGTCAGCCAAGAGCTTGATGATGTCATTTGTGGAGATTTTTCCACTGTCCTGGCGGTAAAGTGGTGAAAACTTGCCGTCCATGTCAAGACTGCCCTGAGCGTCCTTGAACACCTGCCTGGTGAGGTGACACGTCGTGGCAACTTTGCTCATCTCAAAACTTATCGATGGGCCTCGTGGTCATGTAATTTGGCAATTTGTTGACGTCTTACTTTGCAGCCCAAACAAAGGGCATCCTGTACTGGCCCAGGCGTTGGCACGTCTGTTTAGCCGCCTTCAGGACCTTCTGAGCGGTCTGGCGTGACACAGAGGGCGACATACGTTCCAATCAGTGGTGAATATTTTTCTTTTTCAGACGACGAGGCATCCTTAAAATCAACGGTGGCCGTAGAATTAGGTCATGGTCGAATTGAAGTTAAATCAAGTTTGACTCATTCGCTGCGCTCATTGTGGTGGGAAAATGAAGCTTCATGAACAAGTTGTGTTTTTCGACTCCTCTAGATGGCACTGTTGTTTTGAAGAAAGGGATTTAATAAATGGCTTTCACACATTTACTGAAGAGAGTGCCATCTCAAGGGCTGGATAAATACAACTGGTTCAGGAAGCATCTTGAAGCTTCATTTATGTTATAAATTATAACCCAGTGCATTTAATACATGAAAGTTTCTAAAAATAGATCTATTCATTGAGGCCTCACCTTATCATCTAGAGCACCTTAGAATCGAATACAAATCACAGTTAAATGCATTTGAGGGTAAACAAAGACCTTGTTGATGTCAGAAGTCTTTATGTACGGCTCGGCACAATTGGTGATGCCATTTTGTAACACCTTCTCCACACGGGCCACCAGAAAGATATCAGCATGGGGGTGGGTTACTGAAAAAATTGCCTAGAGAAGAAAAAAAGATGTCACCATGTTTGCCTTGAACAATTTCTGCATGTTTGTACCTGTGTAGGGAAACGCAACAGTGCCTCCGACACTCTCTGAAGAACAGGCAGGCAGTCGCCCCTTCCCGAGTCGCAGCTCTTGAAAGGCCTGCCTCCTTCCGAATCCGAGCAAGGCGAGAGCTGGCCGGCGGTGTCGCTCAACATCTCCTTCACGCAAGGCGGGTTGAGGTCCACGTGGAAGTCGGCAGAGATCTTACAGTTCTTGGAAATGTCAAAAAGAGCCAGGCTTATGAAGAAGGGCTCCACCTGCAAATGAGCAGAGGGAAGGCTCAGGGTTGTCCACCTTTCAGGCCCACTTCAAAGCTTTTCATTTTGTGAAAAATTGACAGTATATTTTCGAATGGAATTAGAGATGGCCCACGTTGGTGAGGACGCCGTCGCCCTTTTCGCTAACGCAGCCCTGGAGACTGAAGGTGAGATCGTGGCAGCCGACCACAATGCGCCGACCGAAGCGCTCCTCAAACGGCTTGACGTCCGGCTCGATGCCGGAGAAGTCCAGCCTCTGTGGAGAGGAGGAGGAGAAAAGATCAGCTCCGAGAAATAAAATAAATAACGGGGCGAGCATCCCCTCTACCTGTGTCTCAGGGTCCAGGGAAAAAAGTTTTTGCCTGCCTTCGTTCCGGTTCATCTTATTGAGCTGGTCCGTCTCTCTTGCATACTACACATACAGGTTGAAAGGAAACCAAATGAAGCAGTTCTGGAATCTGTTTCAATGCGGTCAGTATTATGAAGACATTTAAAAATAAATAAATTTAAAAAAAACAATTAACCAACAATGCAAACCGCGCCCAAACTATTTATTTGTCTATTTCGGTACCTTTGTGAGTTCAGGTTGTAAGTTCCTCCCCAGACCTTCTGACTGGCTCTCACTTTTCCCTTGGCTGCTTGTGTCATCATCTGATTGGACGGCACAGTCAGTCATGAAACAGATTAGGAAGACTCCATTTTCATTTCTTGTAGAGCTGAACAATTACACGTGTTTACATTTCATTGTTTCATGAAGGCTAAAAAAAAATTTGAAGCGATGAAGACGGAATTGTTTGGATGATTGTTGTTCTTTAATTTATGATCCTTAGAGAATTTGGGGAAGTGGTTGTAGAGCTTGAAAAGCTGCAAGTCAAAATGTCATGTAAGTAAATAAATTGTCTTTTATATTCATTCATGGTTTATTTGCCTTGATTTAGCATAAAAAAAAAAAAAGTAATTTTGTTAAGAGCAATCAAGTTGCTACTTTTTTCCCCACACGCGTTTAAACCTGGAGTTTTAAACTGTGATGCCGTTCATTATTGGATTTATCCTAACGAGCTTCACATCGTCAATACATTTACGGTTGGTCTCGCTAAACTGACCAATGCAATTGGAAAACATGTCACAGTGGACCAATGAAATTGTCGGAGGTCTCGCTCTTAGCGAATGTTCAGATCATGTAAATGGAGCCTTGTATTTAAACGTTTTTTTTTTTTTTAAATCCATTTGCGTGACCAGTGGCGGCGCTAGAGGGGCCTCGTCTCACCCAAGGAGCCGTCCAGGGACTCCCCTCCGTTCCTCCTCTCCTGGCAGGCCTCGCTGCTGTTCTGCAGGGCCTGTTTGAGGGTAGCCACCCACTCCTCCATCTCTGCTTCGCTGTCGGCCGCCAGAAAGTGGCTGTAGCGCTCCTGCATCTTCAGCTCAAAGCCGTTCCGCCGTATTTTAGGGCTCTGAAATGGGGGGGGGGGATAATTTTAACAAGGTGTAGGGGACAGAATTTACACTCATATTACAGACGAACAGCTAAAATGAAAGATGTCGGGGCGGTGGGGGTTAATCCACACAAGTAGCCAGGAATAAATGACAAGCTTTCCCATCGGAGCCATTAGCCTGAACGAGTCTCCTCCCATCCATCTCGTGAGTAGCCTCATCCAAGAAAAAGCTTTCTGGCAGCGCACCACACCACACGCGTGATAAAAAGCAGACTCCAAGGCCCTTGTGTCAAAAAAAGAAAATGGCTCCGGCGACCTGAATGACATCGATGCACGAGTCCAGGTAGATGGAGCCTTTGGTTTCCTTGCAGTGCTTCTCATCCTTATACGAGTTGAGGATGTAGGAGCCGTCTGGGAGCTGGGACAGGTCGAAGTATCTCCTCTTGAACACCTGTAAGGATGACGATTGCGGCGTTTGTTGTGATTTAGCGTTTGGCCGGCGGTGACTCACCCGCATGGAGACAGACAGGCTGCTGTTAATGTTGGCTTTCTGAAGCCAGCCCTGCTTCATGATGCCGCCCCTCAGGGAGCACAGTGACGACGTGTCCTGCCGCAAACAAAAGTCAGCGCACTTTTATGTTGGATTAAAATGATCTGGATTACACTGGTCGAAAGATGCGGAGTATTTTTCAATCAGATATGCAAATAAACGTTTCTAGATGGATTGCTCCCAAATCGGACCTTGTTTTGTCTGTAGCAATAATAATGACATCATAATAATAATACACAGTAATACCGTTTTTTTCCGTGTATAGTGCGCCCCCATGTATAATACGCACCCTAAAAATGGCATGCTGATGCTGGAAAAAAGCCTGTACCCATGTATAATACGCACCCAATTTTTATGATTTTTTTTTTATGAATTTTTTTAAAAAAAATTTTAAGTCCCAATAATCGTCACACACGCAGGGAGGCAATGAGTCCCATTTTTATAGTCTTTGGTATGGTCTTAACTAGGCTGAATATAATTTTTTTTGTTGGCGTTGATTTCTCCGTCTGCCCATAAACGCACCACCGCGCTCCGTGCGCGCACGGGAAAGAGGCGTGCGGACGTGAAAAAGGCGGCTCTGTATGGGAGAGACGTTGAAGAGGAATAAAAACACCCTTGGAAACCAAAACTTGGTGATTTCAAGTTTCATTTCGAGGGACATTTGTCACGTCTCGTCCCCAGTTTTGCTATGTGTCTAGGTTGCCATAGTTTCTGTTCGCGTCGCCCCTCTCTTCCTGTGTCACCTCAATCGATGTAACGTGTTTTGTATTTAAGTCCTGTCTGCCCCTCGCTCACCGTCGGATCATTGCATGTGTTACTGTCATGATGTCTGTTTGCTTTCTGTTCCTGTCTTTGGTAATGTCACCCTGTCTTTTTGTTCCACGACTTTGTCGGTCAGTCATGTTGTTGGTTTTGTTTTCTAAAAAAAAAAAAAATAAATATTAAAAAAAAATAAAATACAATTTTTTTTGTACCCATGTATAATGCGCACCCCAGATTTTAGGACAATAAATTCGTTAAATTTTGCGCGGAAAAAACGGTATTTATGAATTAAGGGATAAATTCAGCAACAAGTCAGTGGATTTTTTTCGAAAACATCGTAGTTAGGATTTATAATGCGTGGGAACATTGGTATTACGCAATCTTGTATAGGTCAAACTTGTGGAACAAATCATTTGAGAATTGTTTTTGACTTTATTACACAATATTTAGTGAAATCTTGCTTTTGACCAATATATTTAAACACATAAAACTTGACAAAAATTTCTAGAAAAATGTCAAATAGAATTTCAAAATTTTCAAAAAAAATCCAATTGCTCTAAGAAATAACGGTTTTAAAGAACAATTCAATCTGAAACGAAAGGAAAAAAAATCCAAAACTGGTATAACCCGTACGCTGAAACAAGGAGGCCATTGCCCATCTCTTTTCGCCGTCTAAATCCATGCGCATCCGGCCAGAGGGCAACAAGGGGGAGGATCAATAAGAGCTATTTATAGAACCTTAACAGAGGGCTTCTGGTTTGTCGCCCCCCCCCCCCCCCCTCCTCTTACCTCGTCTTTGGCATCTTCATCGACCTCAAACACGTGAGCCGCTAGCTTGTCTGCCTTCAGGCCTTTGCTACGGAAACAAAGAGAGAGAGAGCTCTCTCAGCTTTCACTTGAACTCAAAGCTACAACCACCAAGCCAACTTCCTCGCCACCTCACCTCGGTAACATGCGGAAGTCACCGGAATAGGCCTCGTATTTGTAGTTGATGACATGCCAGTCGGTCTTGTACATGGTGATGCACTGGCGGACGCAGAAACAAAAACACGTAATAACGGGAGCAGGACAATTCTGCCCTTTGACAGTGACACACAGGCCTGGACTGAACTTTTGTTATTGCCGGGCCGCTGTTGAAAATAGGCCCTCCTTGCACATGTTAGGGGAAGCTCACCTAAGTCCGTTTTAATAGCGCCTTGTCGAGCGGATGACAAGGAAAAGACGGATCTGTTTAACAGAGCCTGGCAGACGTCTGGTAAAAATCACACAAGTTGAAAATCCTGCCCCGCATGACTCATAAAGCTTCACTAATGCCAAACGCTTTACTTCAATCCCCATGATTGAAAGTCAAGTCATGTTCTTTGACTTCCGCTCTCTTAGCTAGCGCGCATTTTACGAGTTAGCGCCGCGGTACCTTTTTGGCAAACAGACTCCCGGCTTCCCGCTCTGCGTTCTGGGGCACGGAGGGAACCACGGTTCGCCTCTGTCGGGATATTTGGGACTCCTGCGTGAAAGCACACACACACACAAACCAAGTGAGTGGAAAACATAAAGTACAAGCGTCACAAAATTGTCTCTGGGTCACAGCAGTTCTCGGAATAAATCAAAACACATGTGCTGTCTGGGCTGCGTCGCGTTGGACCTTCTTTTAGAGTTTGGAAAAGTTTGGAAATAATCTTTGGTCCAATTTGGACTCCAAAACAGCAAACTTTATGTTTGGTTTTGGAGCAAAAACGGCTTCGTTGGTCGACGCACGATTTTCACAATTGTACACGATGGAGCCAAAACGTTATTACGAATGTGATTTTCCGTACAGACGAGGCTCATTTACTGCAGTTCTTGAGAATTTTAGCAGCGTATGGCTAGAGTCAGGTCGATAGCTTTTCCCTCGTGCCACGTCGGTTGCCATCCGCTGCCGCTTTTATTTCATTTGTAAGACAACGCCTCTTCCTGGCTCACAGAAACGAGACATCACCGAAACATCGTCGACGGGGCACAGCAGCAGGTCTCGTTGGGGGTCGCTGTGGATCTGAGCCTTTCTCTGGAATACCACGGCCTCGTAGTCCAAAGGCTCGATGAACTTGGGTTGTTCCTGGGGGGGGGGGGGGGCAAGACAGTTGTGTTAAGATTTGAAATCTGCCCTCAAGTCACAACAAAGGTCTGAAATATGAAAACGGAGACAATGAAACACAGGAAGAGATTATAACTTCCACTTTTTGAGATTTCGAATGTAAAAAAAACAACCTTGTCAAATAAAGTGCCTGAAAATGACATCACAGGGACTCAGGTAACAACCAATCACAGTTCACCTGCGAGTTTCATCTTGTGATGTTTGCAAGCTGAGCCGTGATTGGGTGATACCTGGGAAACTGTGATGTCATTTTCAGTCGGCAGCAAGTAGCAAAATGGCCGGTGGGTTTTGCTACTTCATTAATTTTTCACAAACACGATGTTAATCAGAATATCTTATTTATAATGTTATTTGTTTATTTATTATTTATTCATCACTCTTATTTATTTATCATTTGTGACTTCTTGTTTTTATTTTTTTGTGTTGTTTACTTGTATATTGTGTACTGTCTTGTCACCGTGGGATAGTGGGAACGTAATTTCGATTTCTTTGTGTGTCTTGGCATGTGAAGAAATTGACAATAAACTTTGACTTTGAGAAGATCAGTTAAAAACTTTCGGTTGGGCAATTGAGACAGTAACTCTAAAAGAGCCCAACGCTTCCACGCTTTTTCACATGTTAGTAACACTGACAGCAAGAGTCTGCTGAGGTCGGCGCTCATGCTCGGGCCCAAAAGCAGCAGTTCTCCTTCCTGTCATGTGCAACAAGCTCAACCGCAGAGCCGCAAGTCACGGGCCAGCTTTGAGCAGCACCAGCAGGCCGGATCATGTTACACGCAAGACGCCGACGGGTCCAGGGGAGGGAGGGGTGCAGTCAAAAAAGAGTTTTAGACTTTTCTTGACATACTTCTTTCTAAACAAGCAGCATATAATGTAAAGGGCATTCTTCATCCATGCACAGATTTGAAGATCATATCAGGGGAGCTTTTCCAGAGGGCGGCAACATGCGTGTTCAAGCAAGTGAGCAGATGAGCATGCCAGACAAACCTCCGCCGCCACAACAAGCCAAAGAGCGAGTCAGTGTATGAGCAGCAGCAGCAGCAACAACAAAAACACCAGCAAAATCTCATTTGTTGCATCGTGTGGAGTTTTGCCTGTTACCAGTCCTGGAACATTTCTGACACACTTTGTACAATGAATCTCATTGTGCATGCGGACTACGGGTGTAACGATTCATCGATACATCGATATAATGCTCTACGATTTATTGGCATCGATGCTAAACGTAAACATCGATTTATATCGCCGTGTTTGACCTCGGACATTAGACGCGACTTTATTTTGAAATCCAGTTCATTGTTGCTTGCTTCCTCTTTCCGGGAGCAGGGAGCAGTGCGCGGTGTTGTGTTGTGAGCAGAGCAGGCACGCGAAAGGGGAGTCGACAACTAGTACGCGGCTCCTGGGCTGGTGCTATGGCTCGTGTCCAAAAAGACGAGGAAATTGGCTCCCCTTAGGCTTCAAGTCATTCTTTGGAAGCACTTTGGATTCCAAAGAAAAGATGGCTCAACGGACAAGACACGTGCAGGTTGTAAATCCTGCCATGCGGTGATCAAATATTCAGGAAGCACAAATCTCGCCGCACATTTAAAGAAAAACCACAACATCAAAGTTCATTGTTAAAATAAGCACTTTGTATACTACAATACTCTTGTCATTTCCTAAATAAAGAGTTTGCAGTACCTTGTTGATTTTGCGTATGAATTGTTATAAATCAGGATATTGTTCTATATTTTTTATTTAAAAAAAAATATATCGATCGTAGAGCACTATATCGCGATATATCGTGAATGAATCGCAGCAGGCTTTAAGATATCGGCAAATATCGTATCGTAGTTCTTTGTATCGATATGATATCGTATCGTGACAAAACCCGCGATTTACACCCCTAATGCGGACACATGTAAGTGTCCGGTGATTCACCCAAAAAAATACCCCCCCTAAAAAAAAAAAAAAAATCTAACTAATACTAAAAGTAATGAAAAATAAACTAATAGACTAAAAAACTAACAAACCTAACGAACTGAATTTAAAAAAGGAAGAGTAAAAAAAACTTAATAGAAAATTAATTATAATGAAAAGTCCTAAAATATCATAACCCTGGTCCGGAAACACAAATGGCACGTCTGGGCATAGCAACAGGCCACAAAAATGTCCCCGAAAGGCAAAAAAAGAGAAGCCATTGATGTCACAGGAAGTACGCTTCAGGGAATTCCCACAGAATCTCCTCAAAACTGCACCCCTCATGTCAAATCAAATCAAACAATAGCACATGCACAAGTGCATCAACTTGGTGTAACTCAACTTTACTACACCGGTACTACGTTCTACAGCAGAAGACAAAAGGGTGCACTTCCCAGCGGATCAATAACCAAAGCTTTTGACACATAGTGGAATTAAATCCAGTCACAGTTCTGGGCCAGAAGGGTTCTTCTAAGATTGCCTCAAGACACTGACCACTTAATCCCCTCATGACTGCAGCAAGCTATGGCTGCTATAAACACATGTGAGGGGGGGGGGGGGGGGGGGAGAAAAAAAAAACGCGACGTATGAATGAATGAGTGCATGGTCACGCAGTGGTGCTCTGCACCATGTGGCTGAGTCCATCAGACTTGACGAGGCAGGAATGTCCAATCCAACCGGCGGACAAAAGAAGCTGCACAAGATTGGAGGACATTCGTTGTGTTTCAATGTACTTTAATGTATTGGACATTTTTGTTCCCGTCCGTTCGATTGTACTTCAAGGCGCATTTTTAAAGTCCGACGTATAACTGACAAAAACATACATAAAAAGGTGCTGCTTATGACTCACTCTCGGTGTAATAGGGGAACATTAGCTTGGGTAGAAAAAGACAACAAAAATCTTTTTGCTTACCACCGGGTCCACGGAGCTCCTCACCGCCTCAGACACGCTCTGTCGGACTTCCGCTGCCGTCCCGGGTTTGCTCAGCCTCTTGGTGAATTTCCGAACCTCAGACATAGCGACCCAAAAGATTTCGAGATGTATATATATCCACAACGCGTGTCCCGGCGGGGCCAGATGTGGGCCAGCCAGCCAACCAGCCAGCCAGCGGGAGCAGTTTGACGTCGCGAGGCGGGGCGGCCGATTCTCGTGATGCTGATGAGAGGAGGCCAACAGGGGGCGTGGCCAAATGGGATGCTTTACTCACACTCGCTTCCGGGTCTCGTGATACGCAACTCACTTTTGATTTGGGAAAATCTGTCGAAAAAATAAGAAATACTTGAGGAAACGTGTCTTTACTATATTGACAAAACGTTTCGGAAATATGTCGGGAGCGGGGGGGAGTTTCAGTAAATATTTCGCTGAATGTGCTCTTGCTGCCCTCTTGTGGTTGTGTTTGCTCACTACATGCAATACAGTGTCTCACTGTCGCCAACATTGTTTTTTTCCTCCCTGGATATATTAGCAATGTTAACCAAGTTTTTGAGGCAAGACATCTTTTACTTTATATATATATAAAAAAAAAACTACGGCACAGCACCAAACAAAAAAAAGGTACACACATGGTTTAAATATATTGAAATTAAAAGGTAATTTTACTCACTAATCTGTTTTAAGTGAAATCTGGGGATGTACAGTTGAATAAATCTATTATTCTCTTGTATGAATGAATTGGGAACAGGTGTACACATAAATCGACTTTCTACTATCAAAACAAAAATAATCGTTGCACGTTCGTTTCCACGAACAACGAAAAATGGCATATGACTGACACCCACTGAATTTTTGTGGGATTAAAATAAATGACACCCTAAACATTTCCCTCAAAACATTCAATATACATCAAATTAATTTTAAATATTGGCAGGGAAAATTGGATGATCTTACACTAATAACTATACCCATACTATACAATACCACATCAAATTTAAAAGGCAGCCTACTCTTTTTGAATGTTTATTTTGTCAATGTGGGGAACAGGGAGAAAGTATTCAGTGTAACTTCATGAACAAATATTACAAAGACTCAAATTCTCTACAAATATATTAAAACAAGTCAACATCTTGAAGGGTTTTCATGATGTTACCTTTGAATGTTTGTTAACAGGTTAGGGAGTTTCATCACTTGTCATTGTACTTGGTAAATTCCTTCAGAGCCCATTTTTGAATTTCAATTTGCTCTTGTAATTTGCCATACTGCTGAGCCAGGGCCTCAAATTCCTTGCCCAAGATCTCAAAAGAGGACAACTTTGACTCCAAAGACTGTTTCTCTGCTCGGCAGGCTCTCAGCTCTGACTCCAATTTTTTTCTGCAATTCGGGAATAACAAAAAAAAAAAAAATGCATCACATTTCTCAAAACAAAGCTGTTACATGCAAGACTCAATATTACAACTCCTCTTGCCTTATTTCTTTGTGGGTAGAAATCGAGTCAACTGTGTACGTTTCCAGCTTAATTGCAACCAACTGAGACCTAAAAAGGATGAATGAATAAACAGATGAATTATTTTTAAAAAAAAATGAAACCAGGCAAATGTATTAAAAGATTCAACTCATTACATGATTGTTTCCAAGACTAATTCGGATTTGCCCTCAAAGTAGCCCAATTTCTTCCTGTCCAAATCGGTCTGTGTCTTCAAGCGGGTCTCCAGGATGAAAGACTGAAGGAGCTGGATACATTTTGTCATCTCCTGCAGGGGAGGGGGTAAATACCACGCTAGATGTTTTCATTTGTGCACTTTTTCAAAATACAAAATGTACTATATGCATCTTACAGAAAGGTACAGTTGTGTCTGCCTTTGGAGGAGAACTGTCTTTTCACGGTTGCTTTGCTTCAGATCTTCAACCTTGTTTTTGTCTTTGTCCAGTTGTGCGGACAGATTAGACAACTTGCAGTCATTCAGGGAGTCGCTATGATTCTCTAAAAAAAAATAGCAAAGGCCACACTCTTAATAGCTACACAAGAAGCTAACAGGATGATCAACTGAAGTGTGAAAAAGGAAACAGACCCCATTCAGGTTGATAGTAGAGGAGGAAATTAAAACACTTTTTCTTGAGATGTTCCTCAAGCACTCCATATACACGCTCCTTCATTCTTTGCATATTCTGTGAATTACAAGAAACATTGGCACAAGTGAAAAATGAAAGTCAGTGTGTTTTGATCACATACTTTCTCAGAAGGCATGAGCGCCATGACGTCTTGGGGGTTCAAACCCAAAATGGAAGGCCGGTCCATTTGGGTGGTGTCGCTGGGATCCAACTGTCTTGCACATTGGGCCACAAGAAGGCATTTTTCCACGGTCTCGTAAAACTGGTTCAAAAAGTACAAGCGTTAGCTGGATGGAAGATTCCTGCAGGAAATTGACTCACAGTTGTTTGCTCAAATCTGTTAATAGTGTACCATGTTCTCATCAGGTGGCACACCGGCACGATGCTTCCTGATTTTGTGGTCTTGGATCATCTCTTGAAGCGCTCTGTGGATGCTCTCGGACTGCAGCCAGAGTCGCCGCTGTGGCAGCAGTTTCTGCTTAGCCTGAAGAAAAAAAATAAAAAATAAATACACTTTCCAGGGACTAAAACATACTGCAGATTTATTTGATCCCCTAAATGCCTGATCATACCCTCTCCACCTCAGTTTTCAGTGGGGCACTGAGTCCAGTTTTATCTACACGATGTGCGAGACTGGTCAAGAGTTCACAGAACTTGGGGTTTTGCCTCAGGTCCTCCTCTGTCATGTCACATAGTAGAAACGAGGCCAAAACTGTGCGAAAGTCCAACAACATGACGTCATCTCGTTAGCAAGGCTGACTTGTATTTCATACGAGACGGTAAAATAACCAAACAACACGTGTTTGTTTTCTCACCCTGTTTATGCAGATTGTCTTCGCTTCCAAACGTTAATACTCCGGATTCCTCGCTCATTTTTTTGACGGAAATCAACTTCTTTTTCAGCGGTGTTATGGAGAGGGAAGAAACTTCCTTATTCAAGTAGCGCGCCTGAACCGTAAGCCTTCCAATTGGCTAACGCTGGCGGCTCACCTCTCGCGAGAAGACGCGAGAATGCAACACTAGCGTGAACGTTTTTTAATATGTGAAAAATATGGATGGGAAAAGGACTTTTAACTGTCCAAATTGCTTGTATTGGTTCAATTGTTTTTATTTGTAATTTAAATTTTGTTTGCGTTGTCCTTCTGTATTCTTTTTTTCACGACAAGCTCTTCCAACTTTCGCACTACAGAGATAATAAATGCAATTCTATTCTATTCTATTCTATTCTATTCTATTCTATTCTATTCTATTCTATTTTAACTACAATCGGAAATGGAAGATCTTCAAATAGTTTGTACTCTCCAATCCCCTATGGAGGTAGATTGGGGTCAAAGGTGGGGTCAAACGTGTGGAACTCGAAAAAAACGATTTGAGCCTGGAAAAAACATCCAAATCTGAAGAAAGATATGTCAATCTGAAAATATAAAACATGCAACTGAAAAAAAGACCTCGAATCTTGAAAATAAATGGAGGTGAAACTTGAAAATGAATAATTTATTCAAAACATTTACCAAAGCGAAGCAAACGTTCAACTTGAAAAAAAAATTCATACAAGTATTTTTATTTTGAAAAATTTTCAAGTGTCAAACTCAACACGTTTATTTTCAGTTTCAAGTTTTATCTTTTCAAGTACGAGTTTATTATTTTCAAGTACAAAACCTTTGACCCCAATCTACCTCCCGTATTTAAGCCGTCCGTTCCTTGGTCGAGTGTTTCTAAAATATAAAGTAAAACGATCCTTATTTGCGTAACGTATGAAAATGTACTTTGGCAAAATCGTTGTACACCCCTGTTTACCTTTTCATAATATAAAGCCTTTTACTCCTTGAATCATTTGATTCAAAGACTCTCGACCAATCATAGAGCAGACTTCCTTAATGGGCGGAGCTTAGTTGGGGGTTTGAGGTCATTCAGCCCCTCACTGATTCACTCTATCGGCGTGAGTAGGAGAGGGCTGCTAGCTCCAAGAAGGTGCCACCCAGCGCACCGCAGAAGATTCTTTTCGGGGAGGGGAACGTTCGTGAATATTACCCGGCAGGTTAAGAGACCGGCTCTTCCACAGTTATTCAACAGCACGACTGCGCCACACTTGAGGCACGGAGGCTACCCGTGGCTAGCTCGCAACTGACTGCCTGGGATCAAGGTGTTGATAATAGCTAGCCTGGCAGCTAATTAACCGTCCTGCCGGAGCGTCGTCACCGTGCTTCCCAACGGCACGTCGACACTAACCCGCGGGTCCGTGCTCTCTTCGACGCCGGCGGCATTGAGACGAGTGCCGAACCGAGCACGTTGCTCCGTAAGTGGCGCTTGCGTTGATTGAGTTGACACCATCACACCCATCTCCCTCCCCTCAGCCCCTTCTCCTCCTACCTCTCCACCCGAAACACTGGACATCCACAAGCGGCCGGGGAGCGGCGAACTGCCGGCGAAGCTGGGGGGGCTTTCGTTACCCGACGCGCACGGAGTCGTGGCGACTTCAGACAAGCACAGCCGTGGGGAGCTACCGACGAGTATGGACGGGCTGGCCGTGGAAGTTCGCGGCTCCAACGGGGCCTTCTATAAGGTAACCTGGCTCCGGTGTAGCTCTTGCTCGCCACAAACAAACTTTTGCCCATTCTAATAACTGAACATGTTTCAAGTTGAACCATAGCGCTGGCAAACCCGTCACGCGGTCACATGGGTGATATTAACCCGAGTCGAATGGGATTTTCTTGTCAAACGAGGATGCTTTGGCGTCCCGGCACGATTGGTCATTGTGGGGTGGGCAGCTAGCACGAGCTAGGTGCAGCTAACGCCGAGCTAGTTGCAATTCTCATCATGCTTGTCAACGTGATTTGTGCCCACCTTCGATTCGGCTACACGACGATCCCCTTCACGGGTGTCTGTGGCTTTTTAAAAAGTGTGATTTCATGGACGTGCTGCAACTGTGTTGGGGCATGTTATGAGGGGATGCTACGTTTCAAGCTAACGAAATCAAAGTGTGGCTTTCAGTTTCAATTCTGCCAAATGATTAAGACGCGTGTGGTCACGTGTTTTCATTTTACCACACAGGGCTGTGTTTGTGGAAAACACAGACACGTTGATTCCACTAGAGAGGTCACTTTCAAACGTGTTTGTAAAGTGATTTCGATCCTTTTTGGAATCGAATAGTCTGTGATGGCACCAATATATAATCCCTCGTTGCTTTTGTAGTCGTAGGTTTAGTTCTCAGTGGATGTCTCTGTATCCTTCCTGCCATGTGCTCTTGAGGACCTCAGCGTTGTTGGGTGCTCTGCAGGCCCCTCTCCTAAATTTACACTCCCTCGGAAGCCTCACCTGTCATCATCGGCTTTTACCGGGTGACAGTTTGGCCCTGGCGCTAATTAGCCTACTTTAGTGAACGATGACTCCGTTTCTGATGTCACAGTGACTTTACGTCGAGGTATATTCCGACAATAAGTTGCCCGTGAACGTCTCCCGCGTAACGGCCGTGGAGCAGCTGTCTCGCTTGATGATTTACGGTCTTGATCATCACGTAGTCCCAAAATGTGGCGGCCGACTTGAGGACTCGGTGTCATCGAGTCGCGTCAGCCGACGGCATTGATCAATCTGACGTGAATCTTTGAATGAAAGGATAGATGTGTTTCAACCTTGTCGCTCTCTGGAGACTGTGTGTAAATGGCAAGTCATTTGTCTCCTGGAGTAAACCCGGGTACATTATCCGGCAGGTGAACCCGCGACCGCTTACGCCCCTTATAGGGTCGTGTCACAATGAGAAGCACGCTGCAGCCGCGCCTACCTCTTTGCATGTGTCTCACCATTGCTTTGCATGTGTCTCAGCATGAGGGGGGCGTCTGCTGAGGTTTGCCACTGCAAACGTTAATTTTAAATCATAAAGACCTTCTCTTCGTACGTCTTGACTGGATGCCGCGCCTATTGTCGACCTGCGGTCTCATGGCGAGAGTTTGGCGTGTGACGTTTCCACGCTGACAAATAGATCAACCCAGGAGCTTGTGTCAGCGCTATGTCTGGGCATTCTTGAAAAATATATGTCTATTTCGACAAGCCAAATGTTCATACACTGAATCAAAACATCATCCACATCTCACTGGTTTGATCTTTTATATTTCTTTTCCCCCCAATCTCTTAGGGGTACATCAAGGATGTCCACGATGACTCGCTCACCATTGTTTTTGAAAACAAGTAAGTTTGAATCCTTCGATCGTGTGTAAAAGTGGTGAATGAGTTACCGGGACGGGTTCTGGCCAGTCCTTTAAGCGCTCACGACAAAATGTTACTCGTCGCCACCTGTGCTTGGAATGCAGCTGTCCATACACATCTCAAGCCGTACTCTCCACCCCCCCCCCTCCTCCCCTCCCGATTAGTGGTTGCTTTCACAACCCTAACCCGCGTCACCAGCATCCTCCCACCAGCGCACACGGCGGACCCTTTTTATCTACTTGGCTCCGAGTGCGGTGCCCCTAAAAATAGCGGCTGGCTCCAAGTATGCAGGATTGGCAGGGGGGGGGGTGCATGGCAGGCCTGTGCTGTTTTTGGGAAAGCACCCCCAGCCCCCTTTTACTTTCTCAGCGAGCATGTTAGCTCAGCTCAGGCTTGAATGAAACACGTGGTGGGAGTTCATCAAACCTTTGCTTATTTCTTGGGCCTCAAAGAAAAGAGACGGTCATGAACACATTTCAATCACCTGGTGGCGTAATTTATTGAATTTTATGGCAGCCACACAATTTAGAATCCTATTCAGTGTGAAGGCTATGATTCAATAAAGTTTGCTGTTGGCTGGCTCCGTATCTATTTGTTGTTGTTGATTAGACTTGTTTAGGGAGCCTGTAATATTGTGTGAATTAGCTTGTTTTTGTCCACCGAAGCTGGCAGCCAGAGCGACAGTTACCCTTCAGCGACGTGCGGTTGCCGCCTCCGACCGATTACAACAAGGAAATCGGCGAGGGAGAGGAAGTGGAGGTGAGCAAGGCCTCCGCCCGCCTGGAGTTTGCGCCATTCAAATTTCTACTCTCGCAAGCATCATCATTTGATTAGCATCCACAAATGGATGAGCGGTCCTTATTTATTTCCTGTCCTCGCAGGTTTACTCCCGGGCTAATGAACAGGAGCCATGCGGCTGGTGGCTGGCCCGCGTCCGAATGATGAAAGGCGAGGTGAATAAAGCGGCGCTTCCATCATTTTGCGTTTTTGAATGTATTGAAAGTATTGCGTTGACTTGAGAAATTTTCTTCTGTCCCTTTATTTTTTAAGTTTCTATCTAGCCTAGCAACTGAGCTATCTATAATTTTTATTTTTAGACCTCTTAATAGGACAGTGGTGGACTCACACTTTCTTGTTTCTCCCTACTGTAGAATCTTGTAACTACTTTCAGCGCCATTACAATAGCAAATGCGTTTTTTTTTTTTGCTTTTCAGTTTTACGTGATCGAATATGCGGCGTGCGACGCCACTTACAACGAGATTGTCACAGCAGAGCGCATCAGGCCGCTCAACCCCAACAGTCCTTCCTCGCGAAATTCCTTCAACAAAGTCACCATCGCTGTGCCGGAGGACCTGAGGGATATGTGAGTGTGTCTCAATTGTTTTTTTTTGTTTTTTTTCCCCCGTGTTGCCGGAGGAGATGCTGATGTCTTCCCAGCGCCGCTGAGTCTCTCCTTTCTTTTGTCATCGACAGCTGTGCAGGCGAGAACATTCATAAAGAGTTTCGGAAAGCTATCGGAGCCAACTGCATCTTCTTCAGCGCCCAAACGAACGAGCTCATCGTGCTGGTTTGTACTTATTCGAATTCGGGGGACCATGAGCCGTATGACATCTGTCATCCTTTTTGTCTTTTCAGTCTACGAATGAAACCACAGTAAAGCGCGCCACCCTCCTCAGCGACATGCATTTCCGCAGCATCCGCACGAAGCTTATGCTCATGTCCCGTAACGAGGAAGCCACCAAACACTTGGAGGTAAACCCCACGGTGAACTTGCTTCCTGCGTCCGAGCGCCCGGCGTTTTGTTTATTCCTCCCGACGGCACCGTTCCAGACGAGCAAGCAGTTAGCTTCGGCGTACCAGGAGGAGGTTCGAGTCAGGGAGGACCTGATGGGGCTCGCCATCGGCTCCCACGGGGCCAACATCCAGCAGGCCCGCAAAGTCCCCGGCGTCACCGCGATCGAGCTGGAAGAGGAGAGTTGCACCTTCAGGATCTACGGAGAGGTACGACAATTGGCTTCCAGAGTTCGACTTTGGCCTTTAATTTGACGCTTCTTTTGTGTTACAGAGTCCGGAGGCGGTCAAACAGGCCCGAGAGTACCTTGAATTCAAAGAAGACTACTTTCAGGTACCCAGGAACCTTGTAGGTGAGTGAGAGTACATTCCCAAAGGCGCTCGCGTTGCCGGCGGCCACGCCCGACCCCGCCCCCCTGATCCCACCCCGTCTCCTGCGCAGGCAAAGTCATCGGCAAGAGCGGCAAAGTCATACAGGAGATCGTGGACAAGTCGGGCGTGGTCCGCGTCAGGATCGAGGGGGACAACGACAAAAAGCTTCCCCGTGAGGAGGTAGGCAGGCAGGGGGCAGGCAGGGACGACACTGCCGGCGGCAAAGAGGTGAATGAACCGTTGCGCTCCATTTTTTTTTTTTTTAATCCCCCCCCCCGTCGATGTTAAAAATAACAAATGTCTTACGTGTGCGGCAGGGTGTAGATGTTCCATGCGCTTTCTGCTTTCACACTGGCAATGTTTTACGCTGGCACTTGGCTGTGAGCTTCACATTTGCACATGATTCCCACTGACGGTTTGCTCTGCTGTTGCTCCCGAAACGTCCTTTGCCTCGTTCTGTCCCGAGCCGCATCCAATAACGCCCTTGTGTGTTCATTCACGTCCTCAATGGAAAAAGAAGACGCGCTCATCGATGCTGCTCTTTTGTCTGTGCTTTCTCTGAACCAGGGCATGGTTCCCTTCGTGTTTGTGGGGACGAAGGAGAACATCAGCAACGCTCAGGCGTTGCTCGAGTACCATGTGTCTTACCTCCAGGTGAGCCTGACTGACATGCGCTTCCCTCCACCGGTGATTTTAATCTGACATGTGTGAGGGTTGCCTTTTTATTATTATTATTTTTTTAAGTTGGCGGGCAGGGGGGGGCTTCGTAACTAAGATCCCTTGTACGCCCCCCCCTGCCCATCAGCAAACCTGCTGAGTGCGCCACGTTTTGTCCTTACCTCATGTGCTTTTATAAATAGCCCTCTCTGGGGTTGGGTGACCGGCATGCTGCGAGTTTAGATTACACCTATCTGGACCCTCGGCGTCCAAAATTAGCAGCTGACATGCCCCAGCCCCTCCTTGTACCTCATTCCCTTCAGTTCATCCCACCTCCCTCGAAGTACAGCTGTCATTGGCAGACAGCTGTCGCCGTAGACGCACGCTAGCCGCCGCGTTCCCCGTCTCCGCCCACCGCTTGGGTTCTGAAATCAGAGCGGCAGCCATATTGCGGCTCTCGACCTGTACACGACGGCGTGACCGACATGTGTTTGCTGACAAAATGGTACTAACATGGACGCCTGCGTGGCGCTTGAGTCGTTGTAGTTTGTACCCTATTTATTTCTTTTCAAAATGCAGACCCAAAGGAATTTTTTTTTTAATATAATATTTTACATTAAACTGTGACAAAGTCAAATGAACTGGTTGATTAAATGATTAAGATTAATCTTTTCAAACGAAATGTGCTCTGTAGGGCTGGGCAAATCATGTGTGAATTTCATATCAGCCCATAAATAATTCTAGAATTTTTTTGTTTTTTAACTATTGAATTTAGGAAAAACGAATTAAAGATGCAATTAAAACCAAATGATCGTTAGTCCATATGTTTCTTTTCCTGCAAAACAAAATCTAGGTTTGCGTATTTACACTACTGATAATAACTAACACACAAACCTGTTTTCCAGGAGGTGGAGCAGCTGCGCCTCGAGCGTCTCCAAATTGACGAGCAGCTCCGCCAGATTGGGGTGGGCTACCGCACGACTCAGAACCGAAGCGGACCCGCCGGAAGCGACCGGGAGAAAGGCTACCTGACCGACGAGAGCAGCAACTCTCTGCACAATTCCCGCACCTACGGGGGACGTGGCAGGGGGCGCAGGGCCTCCAACAGCATGCACTCTGGATATGGTACGAAAGAAAAGTTTTTTGTTTGTCATCCATATTTCCATCTCCGTGAGGTGAAGGTGAGAGCACTGTTTCTCTGTAGGCACAAACTCTGAGCTGTCCAACGCCTCCGAGTCGGAGGAAGTGAGCGAGCGCGACCAGCGGCCCCGCGGTATCGGCGGGGAGGAGCGAAGCTCAAGGCGGGGCGGCGGTCGAGGCCGGGGCGCCAACTCTGGACGGGGACGCGGCGGGCCGGTGTCCAAACCCTCCAACTCCATCAGCTCAGGTAGCTCGTCTGCAGCAAAATCTTGTTTTAAATCTGCGTGTCGTGGCAAAACGACGGTGCTTTGGCCTCTCCAGTGCTGAGGGACCCCGACAGTAACCCTTACGCCCTCCTGGACGGGGAGGGAGAGCTGGCCGACACGGACGTCAGCGACGGCGTCGGAGGAGAGCGCCGGAGACGCTCCCGCCGCCGCCGTAACGACCAGGAGCCCAGCGTGATGGACGCCGCCGCCGAGTCCGACGGCCAGGCCGGACCCAGCGAGAACGGGCTGGGTGAGAAACTCGCCGGCACTAGCTCAACCCCACTGAGACTTAAGGTCCCAAAACTCATTTTCTTATTTGTATGTTTAGATGAAGAGGCCCGACCCCAGCGCCGCAACCGAAGCCGCCGCCGCCGCAACCGCGGCAGTCGCCCCGAGGGAGACTCGGCTAGCTGCGATCGGCAGCCAACTGATAGCGGTGAGCTGAACGTGTCCGATGCCACCTTTTTATCAGACCGGTATTTTTGATGCATACAATTTTGATTGAATCAATGAGTGATAATTTCAGAGAAATTTGCAAAAAAGCTAATCTGCAATACCTTGGGAGTTGCTGGTAAAAAGAAAAAAACAATTCTACAAGTAGTATAGTGTTTGATGTACGCGATAAGAACAATTGGCCGCTTCGAGCGATCGATCGGCCGTTAAAGGCTCGGATCGCGTTTACCGATCACACACTTTTTCCACATCCCTACTAGTTCGTTCCTGATAATGAAACTCACAAGGGCGCCTTCTTATCTGCCACCATCGCGAGAACTCAATACCTTCTAAACTATTTTAATGATTTAGTGACCGTCGCTGACTACATATCCCGTCCGGAGTCCCAGAGCAGACAGAACCTTCCCTTGAAGGAAAACCACACTGGTCCCGAACCCCCCAAGGTACAGTCAAACCTTCAACTAGACCTGTTTGGTATCTTTTTTCATTTTTTTTCTTTTTCCCGCTCACAGGAGAACGGGACCAGCATCAAAACGGACGAGCAAACGGCTTCTAAGCGTTCACCCAGCAAAGGCACGACACCAGCCGGCGAGACGGTAACGTTGGTCAACGGCGTCTCGTAATGAGTCGGCGTCCACCCATCGCGAACCCAAGTCTCGAGCAAGACTCCATGGCAAACTGTCCCTGCTTGCATTAACGTAAACCTTAAACAGATGAGTGAAAAAGTACCTGACAAAATTCCTGAATCCATACTATGAGAGTGGAAAAAAAAAAATATGACGCATCTTCTTGAAAACCCACGGTGTATGCTATATCCTATCTATCAGTACTTAGTGCTTATTTAAAAACACAAACACACAAAAAAAGTAGCTTGCCAAAAAAGAACTGGTGGATATGACTTGAGTTTTAAGGAAAAAACCGAGACACAACAAAAAGGACTAGATTTTCTCGTCTCTCTTCTGTTGGTTTCCTTCATTGTTTATCACTGGTTTGGACTCGGCGGTCTCGGACGCGTCTCTCAACAGCGTTGACGTGCGGGCGCGAGAGTTGTCATCTGCAGCGAGTGACACACAAGCGGAGAGTGCAATGCGTCAAAGTGTTCATACTCGCAGGCTGGAAATATTGATAGACATTGTGCCTTGAATTTGAAAAAAAAAAAGAAAAAACGTTTTTTGTTTTCGTCGGGAGATGGGAGGCGGTGTTCCGTTTTTTTTTTATTTTATTTTGGTTGCAAGGAGAAAACTGACTGACTTGAGGGAGTGATGGCGTCACAAGAGTGAGGAAGATACAGAACTAGGGGGAGTGGCTGGAAGGGGGCGGGGGGGGGGGGCAAGGTAGGTGCCAAACGACCTGATTTCAAGGCACTTTTCCTCATTCCAAACAGAACGGACAGAATTGCGGTTTGGAGCGTAGCGACGTAGAAACAGGAGGCCTGGGAAATGTAAACGCAGCAGAGGCAGTATGAGGTGATGCGTCGCCCCCTCCTCCCCGGTTTTGACATCCAAAGTGTCGGCCGGGGGCGCCTTTCGAAACGTGACAAAACTGCAGACTTCAACAGTAGACCTAAAAGTAGCCGTTACCTTCCAGCCACAGTCTCGACAAACCGCGGCCGCCCGTGGATCCAGATGCGCACGTGAGGCGACCACCTTCTTGGGTGGGGGTGCACCATTGGGCAAAGCCTGGGGGACGAAGAACTGTGGGATTGGGACAGCTAAAAAAACGAGACGAGAGCCACGCGTGCGAACACAAACATACGCAAACTGGGCGCAAGAAGCAGTAATTGCCCGCCTGGGATTCCCTTTCGGGTTGGGCGAGTGGAGGAAGACCAGGACCCCCTCGGTGGCGCTCTGCTCATGTTATTGTTGTCTTGGTTACCGCTCCTTTTTCTTTGTTGTTGTTGTTGCTATTTCCACATCTTAGAAAATAAAAAATGGAAGTGAAATCAACCCCACCTCTGGAGATGACCTTTTTAATTTCTCTTGTCTCGTGGGTTTGCAGTCTATTTTTCTAACTTGCATGACTCGACGGCTAACCGTTCGTAGGCGGCGCCCGCCCCGTTGCATGCCAAGAGGGGGTTGTCGATCTCACTCACAAAGCCATCGGTTTCATCCAATAGAATCGCTGCTAACGTACACACTGAATGTCCGAGTAGAGCGAGAGAAGGGCGCCCGTCTGTATCCCCGGCTCGCAGCTTCCAGAGTCTCCCGGGCAACATTTGGGCATAACGGTAAAGCATCCACACGACCAAAGGTTTTTAAGAGGCGGACGAACGGGAACGCGGTTGCATCGAGACGACTCTGATGCTGCTTGTTTGACATTACTGCTCACCTGTGTGTTGTGTTTTTAAGAGTGTGAGAGAGCACTTGTACCTATTTTTGGTTTCAGTTGCATGTGTGCGAGTTTGTGTACATTTATACCTCATTGTGTGAATACTGTATCCCCCTCATGTATCTGTAACCCTCACGTCCCGTTGAAAGACTGCTGGCTGCACTTTGTATGTGTACGCACGTGTGTGCTGGTTGTACAGTTCACTTCTCTTGTCAGATTTTGTCTCTGCATTCGTGTACTGATGGCAATAAAGGACTTTTCATTATTTGGTACACATGTTTGACAAACGCACCCTTTTTCTTTTTCTCCTCCTCTGGGTCTGGGGTTTGAACTGATGTAATTATTATTTTAATCTGCGAAGACAAAATACTCTAGATTTAACAGGAGGAAACCAGTTTCAGTTTGGGGAACTTCATTTCTATGAATCACAGCAAGCATTCATGTTTTTCCAAATGATCACGAGGAAAATTTATTGTCCCTGGGTTGCCTTTTTTATTTTATTTTAACAACAGGCCTGCTTATACAACCGTCCCACCTCAGCGATGCTGCGTGGATTCCGTGAAAGAGCTTCAGTTTAATGAAGTAACTAATAAAGACTAATTTCAGAAACCCCCTTCAAATTGGAGCATTAAGTTGTCAAGACTGCTTTTGATTGCCAGTTGCGCGTGGTGCTTTCTCCTGGACATGAATTGAAGGCAGAGCTCACCTAACATTGAACACCGAGCCACAATAATATGAATAATGCATTATGACATTTTTATACGCATTTCAAATTCACCAGGCTGTTGCAGCAGCACCCCTGATTCACTTTCGGCACTATTCATTTTTAGGGGAAAAAAAAACAATCTATATTGTGTATATATATTTCATTTGACCTGTTGTATGCCAAATTTCATCTCTAATAATTAACAAATGACCTGTAACTTTTACATTACATTCTATTTGGACATAAGATGATGTTAACAAAGAATGTGAAGACATTCAACAACAAAGCAATTTACGTGCAAACGTGAGAGGACCGTGTGTCTTAACTGTAATCACGTTGTGAGAGAATTATGCAATCCACGTTGACACAAGCGTTTGTGTCACACATGGCGACTTTCCGAGTCGCCTTTGAAAATATCATTGCCCGGAATAATGTCGTGGGGTTCGACCATTTGGTTGCTAATGTGCTACGCTGTGTCTTCCGAAAAACGGAAATGACGCACGAACAAGGCGACAATAATACTTGGTGCTTGACCAATGACATGCGCGATATTTTGAGCGACACGTTAACCTGCCAATAGGATTTAAGTATTTTATTCCCTCGCCGGTGTGCGCCATTTAGTTCCATATTCCAGCAGTTTCCACTCGGTGTTACCGCGGGCTGTCGAAGACGACTGGAAAGTACGGTTTATTTATCCTTTTAAACCTCTTCTGTGTTTAAATCCAATCTCATTCCGACCCTTTTGACTTATAATTTATAAATCCTTGGGAATTAGTTCGCCTTTAGCCATGTTTCGCGCCAATGTAGCATGATGCTAGTGTTAGCTTGCTAATAGAAACCGTTGGTGGCTTGCTAATCAGGAAGTTGCTAACGTTTTAGCCTCTTTATGGCTAGCATGAGTTCTCGCGCGTGAGGCGGATTGTTAAACGAGCACATCCACGCCAAAACTCGTCTTGGATTTTCTTGATTGTTAATCTGTGACGTTTTGCGCCGTAATTTGTTAAAATTTTTAGGTCGATGTTCACTCTTGTCGTCTGTTCCACGTGTAGGGCCAAACCCCGGTGCAACAATGGTGAAGCTGTTCATTGGAAACTTAACCGAGGAGACGACTCGGGACGAGATCGAAGCTCTGTTTACGCCGTACGGCACTATAACAGAATGTGCCAAGTACAAAAACTACGCCTTTGTCCACATGGAGGACCGCAAGGCCGCCACGAAAGCCATCCGCGAGCTCAACCTCTATCAACTAAATGGCAGACCTATGAACGTGGAACCCAGCCGAGGGAACAACCAGGGCCCGGTCAAGATCCACATCGCCAATGTGGAGAGGGGCTTTGAGAAAGAGCTGAGAGAGCTGTTTGAAGAATATGGCACAGTCACGGAGTGTGCCATCGTGAAGAATTTTGCATTTGTTCACATGGCCAATTCTGAAGAAGCCATGGATGCCATAAAGGGCCTGGATAACACAATGTTTCAAGGTAAGCCATTTTGATTTTTGCAATCAGAAGGTTTTCCCTCCAAAAGAAAGCTGGAGTAGAACCCTTTGTTGACTGACTTCTTGACGCAGCCAGTGGTACCTTCGCTTCAACTTTTAGCACGTTTGTACTGTGAACTTAAATTTTTTCAGTGACAATGTCCTTATTCACGGTCAGAATTTGAAGCCTCGTGTAACATCTCTGTTTCTCACTTGGACCCCAGGACAAAACATCCATGTGCAGCTTTCAAAAAGCAAGCCTGCCTGGGCTATGGGAGAGGAGGATTACGGTCCGCCACCCCCTGGTAGAGGCTTTTACCCGCCTCATCCTCCTCACCCTCCACGCTTCCATCCCGAGCCTCCCTACGGGGGCCGCATGTCTTCGTACCCGCCTCCGCCCCCGCCGCCGCCTCCTCCGAGGCGCCCGATGTACCCCGAGCGCGCCTATGGCGAGCGTGAAGGCTACGGAGGTGGGGTGGTGGATTATTATGAGAAATTCCGCGCCCGTCCTTACGGCGCTCCGGGCTACGACGATAGGCGCCCCGGGGCCATCCCGCCGCCGCCACCCCCGCCTCCACCTTCGGTGATGGGACGAGAGCGCGTCGGCATGGGCTCCCACGAAGGCTACGACCGACGGCCTATCCCCCCTGCGCCCTACATGCAGCGCGACCGCAGCCCCATCAGACGGGCTCCCCATCCTCCCCCGCCCGCTCCAGCGGCCGGAAACGGGTACTCGTACGAGCGCACCCGCTTCACCCCGCAGATGAAACCTCAGCAGTATGCGGCGCCGTTCCCCAGGAACAACTTCGGGCAAGGCGGTCCTGTCGCTACGCCGGCGCAGCCCGCCTATACCAGCTACCCGGCCCCCGGCGTTTAACGCGGAGGTGAGTACAAGATCATTCACCCTGACCTCAAGTTCCTCTGCGCCAAACAGGGTTTGCGTGAGAATCATCGAACCTAAACTAGCTCAAGACTCGTTTGAAGCCAAGTTGCGCTTTCGACCATCGCCCGGCGAATCTTCCTGAGCTCTAACCGTGGCACCCATTCAATGCTAGCGAGCGTTCCGAACGATGCTGTGATAAAAGCAAACCAATCTTGCGTGGATCTTGAGTCAAAAGCCCTTCCTTGACGTGTGGTATGCTCTCTCTCTCCAGGTTTAGAATATGTCAAGAACGCCGTCTGCTGATGCGCAAGGTGCTATACGCTCCTCCCGCTCCCGCACGTCTATGGTGGATTGCGTTGCGTTCGCCGGAGACTTACTGGAAGATACTCGATTGCGGACAGCGACGTTCTTAAAAAAAACAAAACACAAACCAGGCAACCAATGCGATTCTTTGTTGCATTCACGTATATTTCTGAGTTGTCAATGCCTTTTCTGTTCCTCTGTATTACTCTTTAAATTCTTAGTGTTTGGGTTTCAGTGCTTAGTTCGGTGTGGCGCATTACAACACTGCTTTTCGGGCTCTTTCAATTCACTTGGCCACTCGAATAACGCCATTAATACCATTTACTAAAAATGGGATGTTTGTGTAGAATGGTTTTGGTTTCCCAGTAAGTTTAAAAAAAAAAAAAAGGCGTCGAGTGTTTCTCCAGACACGCATACACTTGTGGGACGTTTTATAAAATAGATTATTCGTACGACCTGTACGCATGTCAAATCCAAATTTTAGTTTTCTCTTTATGATTTGCCCGTGTGTTTTCTGTTGTCCCCCTGCGTATCTAGCAACGTTGTGTATGGTTCTAGTTAGATTGCCTTTTTTTTTTTCCCCCCCCCTCCCTCTCGTTTGAAGGATTTTTAATAAACAAATGAAACCAAACGTGACAAGCTTTAACTGTCAAGTCATTGCTCGTCGCAAGCAGAGATCGTAATCACGGCATGGAGACGCGATCACTATCAGTCCTCATCGGTTTGAAGCTCGACAGCGGGTAGGTGTGGTCAGCCCCGATGCTGAGAAATGACTTTGTTTTCTTTCAACTCAATTCTGAGCGCACGTTTTCCGAACTCCGAGCTTTGGCACCTCATAAAAAAAAATAAGCATGCGATCCGAAGAGGCTCTTTTAATGAGCTTTCCGCATCTGGTAATTCTCAGTTAACTGCCGGTCACCTCTTAAAACGTTTTTTCTTTTACTATGTGACAGTTGAGCCCTTTATGGATTTGCTTTGGTGTTCTCAGTCTTTGCTCTTTACAGGTTGTTAGACTCGGCCGGAGACTTCGAGCTCATGGTAGGTGATACTTGTGACGAGCCACATGGCGCAGAGAGCTCAGTTTCCGTTCGCTCCATACTACCGTACGCCGCAATTAAGAAAAAAAAAAAAAGAAAAGTTGATGGTTGATTTTAAAAATATAAAAAAAAAAAAATGGGCTTTTTATTTTGTCTGCAGGCCGGTCTACTGCCTAGAGTCTGCGGGAGACCAGATGACCTCACAAGAGAAGCTTTTGGGGGAGAGAGACTTTTTGGCCACGTGAGATATATGCCACTCAGGGATGACAACGCCACACATTTCAATTTCGGAACTTGCCACAGCCTCTTTTTATCAGGAAATAGCCACTCAAACCCTTTTTTTGTATTGTGTATATATATTTTTTTAATAGACAGCTGTTTGTGCCTCGCCTTCAGAGTGAAAGTCTTGACGGTGAAGTAAAAATCATCCTGGGATAACTTTCAATTGACACATTTCTGTATTATATTGCATCCATGGACAATGTTCACATTTTAAGGTTTGATAAATAGTTTTTTTATGATTCCTCTTTGTTCTCTGTAGATAAAGATGTGATTGAAATCAGTCCTGGTAGGTGTGGGATAACCCCCCCCCCCCCCCTGGAATGTTAGAAATAATCACAATGATTACGGTTAAAGAAATGAAAACATTGGCATACCTGAGTATAAAAATAGTTACAAATGCTTTAAAACTTGTTCTGTACAAAAAGAGCACAGTTTCTTGTTAGTACAATACAGGAATGATTAAAAAAAAAAAAAAAAAACTACAGTGTACCAGAAGTATAGAGCGACGGTGGGTTGTCAAGTGATCGGATCGTGAGCTCCTCATCGGTCTCTATAGGAACCTGAACTGGTTGCTCAGGTATCAAATGCGTGCCCATCTCTATGGTGGGTAAGTTACAGGGCTCGCAGTTACCCGTCTCCCTGGAAGGAGGCACGAGCAGGACCTCCAACTCCACCTCGAAGTTCAGCTTGGCCTCACTAGCCTCCTTGATAATCAAAATCTCATATTCGCCGAACCGGACCAGGGCCTTACTCGGGAGATCCGCCCTTTCCAAGAAGTCCAGGCTTGTGCCGTTCACTGACACTTTGACCGTCTGAGACAGGTTCTGGAGGCTGAACAGCATTTCTGGGCTCTCAGGTGTGCGATAAGCTTGCAGGGCCAGTTGTTTGCGAGACACACGCGGGTCAGCCAGGGCGAAGGTGCAAGACTGGGCATCCCGCCCCAAGCGCACAGACTCATCTGCCAGATGTTTGCTTTTGTTGCCCAATGGAAGCAGATGGTAAAGACCTTTATAGTGCTGCTGTGGGTGGTAAAAGCTGATGTGGAGACATGTTAGGAGTCCCTCATCCGTCGCTATTGTCTGGGACACATTCATTGTACAGAAATCTGAGGAAAGAGTTGATATGAGGCAAGAGCTAAGAAATCAAATATTTGCGCTCAATAATTAAGTTTGTCTTACCTTAATTTGTCAACTATATGAAGACGTCTACAGCTTTGGGAATAGCCAGATATACTGCAAGAGAATGCAACCTTTTGTGAAGAGGACCTTGTGATCCCTCCCAATGTCGTCACCCATACAACGGAGGGGGGGGGGGGGGACTTTTTCTGGTAACTGCCTATCATGGCTGAGTTGTCAACCAAAATGTTCGATTCAGACAAGGGAGGGAAGGCAATTATTCAGATCATGAAGGGATGAATAGTTACAATTTATTCGACATGGAGCGGAGACTTAAACTTCTACCTCACCCATAGCAATTCAATCAATACAAAATGTTACGGTCTCTTAGAAACCAAAGCGAAAATAATAGGAAGTCCGCGATTGCGCAATCTGGAAGTAACAGTTCTGTATGAAACCAACCTGGCGTCGTTCATACTCGTTACTATGAGTTACATCACAAAATACACGCAAGGTAAACGACACTGGGTTAGTCGAGACTGAAATATTCATGACAATACGCAAAATTATTTTATAAAACGTTACATTGAAGAAGCCATTTCCATCATCCGAACAATAGGGGGCAGTGTAGGTATGTCCACCCCAGTCGGAAGCGGAAGTTCAAGCGGGAGGTCGCCGGTTTCTGCTCGGGTCTCCTAACAAAAGGTAGGCGAGACTTTAAGATGTATTCTAATGCTTTCACGTGTATTTCTATTCAAACAAAGTTTTCACACGTGAACGTTTATGGGCTGGTGGCTCGTGTAGTTATTCATTTATTTGATTATTTAAAGACGTTAACTTGTGCCATTAGCACGGTAGCCGAAGCTAACAGATTCAGTGAACCTGAGAGTGGCGAGCTATTTCTAAAACAATTATAGTAATAAGCTAATTGTTGCACAACAATCCTCACGGCTGATGTAAACAATCGCTATGTCAATAGAAAACGTTTTACTATGTATAAAGTTTGAATCTCGATGTAAAAAAAATTGCCCCGGGTTGAATGAATGGCAGCCATTTTGCGTAAACAAAGGAGCCATTTACACTGTAAAACGCTTAATGTAATAAAGCTTAACATCGATTAATGTCAGAAACCAATTGGAGGGCGCGCGATCGTTTTCTGAATTCACATGCTAATCTTTATCTATGCCCACATAAATGTCTGTAATTATCAACAACGGCCCCCAAATTTAGGAATTTATGGGTTTTAAGTGTTTTTTTCCCCCATAAAATAAGAAGCTCAACATCACTTGACGTCAGGAAATTGCGATCAATTGTTACCAAAATCTATGTGGACATTTCTACCATCGCTGTATAAATAACTAAAAGTATCAAAGCTAACACACTGGCATTTTGGATTTCGTGTGCATTAACAGAGATTTCTTACATTAAGTGATGTTAAGCTTTTCTCTATAGCGAACGTCAATGGGGTGAAAAAGGCTTCATGCTATTAAAATCCTAGATATCATGGCGATTGTGTTTATGATTTTCCTTAGCAATTTTCAGACATCAGGCGTTCAGCTCTTTTTACACTTGGATCAAAACATATTTTTTATTGTGCTCGCATCCTTCATCGGAAATTATCCATGTGGTCACGCTGTCTTTGCGCACGCACTAGTGGAACACACGATTTTATTTCCTCCCCATTTGTTTCACATTTAGAAACAGGTCGTTTTAACATGGTGAAGATATTTGTCGGGAACCTGCCCCAAGAGGCAACCGAGGAGGAAATCAAGGCCCTCTTCTTGGAGCACGGCACAGTCACCGAATGTTCCATCGTCAAAAACTTCGCTTTCGTCCACATGGACGACCGCAAGGCTGCGACGAAAGCCATCAAGGCCTTGCATCTCCACAAGCTCCACGGCTCGCAGATCAACGTGGAGGCCAGCCATGGGAAGAACTATGGCGCGGTCAAGCTGCACGTTGCCAACGTGGAAAGGGGAATGGAAGAAGAACTCCGAGCGTTGTTCGAAGAGTATGGCAAGGTCACGGAGTGTGCCATTATTAAGAATTTTGCTTTTGTGCACATGCCCAATTCCGATGAGGCCATGGATGCCATCCAGGGAATTGACAATGTAGAATTTCAGGGTAAGCGCTTCCTGTCACAGTGATCGTTATCTGTGTTTTCCGCTGTTTTTGTCACACTTTGACCCCCCCTTGCCCCACCTTCTGTTGAATGCAGGTAAACGCATCCACGTGCAGATTTCCAAAAGTCGCCCCCGTGACGAGCAGGAGGACTACCCTCCCCCCCCAGACGGTGGCGGGTTTTGGCCCCCGCCTTTCCCGGGAAACAGGCTGGAGCCTCCCCCGCCAGGCTTCATGAGAGGTCGCCCCATGGGCCCCGGTTACCCCGCCCCTCCTTTGCCACCCCCGCCCCCGAGGCGATCCATGTACCCCGAAAGTCCTTACGAGGGTGATCACGGCGGTTACGGCGTAGTCGATTACTATGAAAAATACAGAGCCCGTCCTTACGGCATGGGTCCGGGTGGTCCACCGCCGCCCCCTCCGCCGCCTCCTCCCCCTCCCGGCGTCTCGCGCATGAACTCGCCGCTTGACCCGTACGAGCGTCGGCCGCCGCCTCCCCCCCCTCCTGCGTCGGCGTACTACGGCCGAGATCGCAGCCCCCACCGCAGAGCGCCGAATCCGGCCTCTCCTCCGACCGGTAACGGCTACGCCTACGAGCGCTCCAGTATCGCTCCCGTTTCCCGGGTCCCGCCGTACGGACTTCCTCGGCCCAGGGACCCTTATGCACCGCGACTGCCGCCTCCGCCCCCGCCGCAGCCTGCACGCTACGGTTATTAAGCGAGGCCCCGGCATTTGAAGTTAAGGTGAGAATAGTCGGGAATGTAAAAGCCGAAATGTAAACGCGCACCGTTCGGTCCCTGCACAATGTAGATCTCACGAAGCGAGCCGCATGTGGAGGGCGTAAACGAAACTCTTGGAGAGGGCCGCTCTTGTCCGTGTGTTCGGTTTAACGCCACGGCGAAGCCAGGCGGTTCCGGTTTGAACGTGCGGAAGCACAGCCAAAGCGCACGGTGTTTCGGGCTCTACGCCAACACCCTTCACTCTTATTTGCTCTTTTTCAGGATCGTCGTTCGCCTTCCTTCGTCGCCTCTCGCCACCATCGGATGTTCGTGGCGCTATCTACTTCCTGTCTGCGGCGGAGCGCGTTAATGTTCCCCTGCATTGCAAAGGAACTGAAAAGCCGACGTCCTCGTCGATTTTTTTTTTTTCTTTTCCCACGTTTTGCTCCACTTTTTACACAAATCCCCCCCACCCCCCCTTGATTGTTTCATTGTGATGTAGAAAATTGTAATCTTTGCAGCCGAAATCGTTTTCTTTTTAAATTAGCTTCTAATATGTGACATTTTAGTTACCCCGGGTCTGAGTGTAAATGTCGACGCGCCTTGGTATTAAATGCGGAGCGGCACACGTCCCGTCGACGTCGAAACCTGAACGTGCTTAAAACCGCTGCTCGGAGCGCTCCTGTACCAACATACCCTGTCTGTGCACTCTTGTAAATTAAACCCAGCAGAAAAAAAACACTCAGAGTGGCCCTTAAAAAAAATGTGATAATCCCGGCGATCCATGTCCTCGTAAAAATGTTGTACGAGCTGTTGTCATAAACCCCAAAATAGTTCAGCAAAGGCCTCGCCTCCGTTTGTACCCCCGCGCGCGGCAGCCCCGTCACCAACCTCTTATGTGTGTGTATGTGGGGGTTGTAGGGGGGGGCAGCAATGACAAGACCAAAACTTCCAAAAGCAGGTAAGTCCAGGGGGCATCCACATCTGCTGTAAGTTTCAACCATTTCTACTATTTGTATTCTCTTTCCAGTTGAGGTCCCTACTATTTGTAGAGACTAGTATTTTGTTTTTGTCTTTTGGAAACATCTTCCAATTGATTGCTTGGGCTCACTTTTTTAACTTTGGATTAGTTGCTAATTTTCATTTAGGAAATGTTTCATTAGTAGGAAAAAAATGCTTTGTAGTTTTACCTGCACGAATAAACCTTTTTAAATATAAAATCTGTTGTCATTGTCTCACAAAGAATCAAAATGTAGTTTTGAAGGTGTCAAGTCGGTTGCATGTCGACCTGTTCTAATACGATTAAATAAAATGTAGTGCCGTAAATATCTTGATTCTAGAGGCTTTTTTCTTGAAAGCAAAGTATTATGTGAACGTGACACGTGTAAATGTTCTCCTATGATCCGAAAATGTTCAATCAAAATAGGAAATCAGACGCCTTTCTTAGACTGATGCAGTTATGCCATGTGTCCACAAGGCGGCAGGATCCTCTAAATTTGCAGAAGGCGGTCAGAAGACGTCAGCAGTTTCGAGCACCTCTTCACACGGATTTCGGTATGATGTCGCTGAAGTCCAGCAGTTATTCTTTTAAAAAGACAAATGTGGATATGTGCTCGCGTGTGTTTTTTAACTTGAGATGGGGGCCAGTTTAACTTTGCTTCAACGTTTACATCGCCAACTGTTGGAACATTTTAGTTATTCAGCAGTCGGACGTACTTATGTGAAACGGCAAATTAAAGTTCACGTCGTTTAGCTATATTGCCACATGTCCAAAGTCCGGCCCGCGGTCCAAATCCGGCCCCCGATCAGATTTCATGCGGCCCACAGCTTCGGTCTTATTATGTATTATTTATGGACCGCCTGCACTGTCAAACTAAAAAAATAAATAAAAGAACTTGAACCTGTAATTTCTCCTATTACCAAAGGGTGGCAGCACCGCCCCTCATTTCTGCCATGGCGACCGTAAAGAAATCGAAGCAGCTCCAAGCTGAATTGGCATCACAACAGCGATTCTTCACGTCAAAATTAAATAAAAATTAAATATTACTTAATATTAAATATTACAAAGTGTCCCTGTTAATACTGTTCATGTTATAAACCTGTAGACATGACACAAACTATTACTTTCTGAAAGATATTGTTAATGACATGAGCAAAACTCACTAGTTTTAAGTTTTAATAATAACAGACAAATTTGCATTACTTATAACTCCTGTTTAAAATGTTCTTTTGGCAAAAATCATTTTAAACTCATGTAAGGTATTTCAAACAGTTTGTTCAATGTTATCTGACTCTTCAGAGATGAATGAAAGGCAGAATTGGTGTTTTTAGAGTTGTTCACATCTGGTTAGTTTGTCATTTGAAAAATAAAGACAATTGTGACAATGAAATTTGTTTTATAACACTGTGTATTTGCATGAAATGTTTGTCGTTAAAAACACTCTGAAAAAACTATTGGCCCCCGGCCAGGCCCCTTCACTTTATTAAATCTGGCCCTCCTTGCAAAAAATCTGAACACCCCTGCTATATTGTGTTTTTGGATTGGCCTCGAGAGTTTTTGGACATTCTAAAATTCCTCACTACAGCGCCATCTTTCTCGCTCGCACGTGCATCACGTTAAGCAAGTTTACGTAAAATTGTTTTAATGTGTCAGTCCCCGCTGTGGGCCGACAACCCGACAACCACTTTTGCCGTCAATTCTTTTTTTCAACTTTCCACTGCTAGATCGGGCTCGCTTTCGAATGAATGTACTTCCTGTACCCTGCAAGTCATCCAACCACAAATGGGCCGCGTGTCTTATTTCGTTGACCCTTGCAAACAATGTTTTAAAATGGAGCAAGCTTTGCTCTCAAAACCGCGTCAACATCCTGTTTAGGGTCGCTGAGAACTACACTGGTTCCATGAAAGACATTAACCACTGTCACCAACTAAAACAAAATACTTCTTATCTAAATTCATCCGCTGGCATGCAAATTGTTTCTCGTCATGAATAAAGGCCAGAACCGTTTTCAAACATTGTTGCTCCACTATTTGTTTTATTATAAGACTCATATCTTACAACGCAATCGGGTATTAAGCGCCGATGATGTTGATCAATCTGCATGTTGGAGTCGCAATCCGGAGTAAACGCTCTCCTCCGGGCCCCTTTGTCTCCTGCTGTTGGACGATCTCATTTTGAATTCCAGAGCCACGTACGGCAAAGCGGGGTCATCCTCGTTCTGCGGGGAGTTGGATTTTGGACGTGAAAAGTGTGTGTGTCATCGTTTCAAGGAATCTAACGGACCAACCTCGTCTGTATTGTCATCCGCTACATTTGGCTGTGACATTTTCCCTGTTAACGGAATCAAAAGACAATCTATTTTAGACTCCACGTGCTATGAAAAGAACATTGAGTCCAATACCTGAGAAATTGTTGTCTTTTTGTCTCTTTTTGCAAAGGAGGACCGTAAGACAGACAATGACGAGGAGGGACGCAAGCAGAGATGCTAGCAGTATGTACAAGTGTATCTTTTCACCTGTGGAATGAATGCACACCATGTGAGATTATTAAAAAAAAAAATCTGGAACTTTTTAGGTCTAAAACTTTACCTCTGATTCCCATTTTGGACCCCTTTCCAAACACAATCTCCCCACAGGAGGCCACGGCGCAGTAATACGTCCCGGCGTCGGACAGGGTGACGTCCCGCTTGGACAGCATGTAAACGCAACCCGAGTCCGACGCCGTCGCGCACCCGTTAGTGTTCTCCGAGTGCACGTACATCAAGTGGGAGTCGCCCGAGGCCTTTCGGAACCAGTAGACCGTGTGTCCCCCGTCGCTGGTTCCAGGGTGCATGGTGCAGTTCAGGGTGGCGGACCCACCCGGGGACACTGTGATGGACGTCGGATGCTGGAAGACGGACAGGCGACCGGATTCTGAAAGGCAACTAAAAGCTCAGAGCGAGGAACCACGTTTGGTAAGTGTTCATCATTGCCTGGAATTTGATTGACAGGTTTTCGCCTTCCCCCCCCCCCCCAATTTGGTTGTTTTTCTTTGGCCGTGTTTTTCTTTTTTTTTTTTTTTTAAACTTACATTTTTCCCAAAAACAACCGCAATCTCAGTCACTGAAAAATGAATATAAAATAAAAAATAATTTTTACTCTCTAATAACCGTTGGGATGTACTTTTCGGCTTCAGCACTGTCGGCTATACGTTGATATTTAGGTGAGTTAAATGCCGAAAGAGACGCCATACCTTTTACAAGCAAAAATATTCCACTCTTAAAGGTTACGACACTGACTTCGCTCTGGCCGCAGTAGTACATGGCCGTGTCCGAGAGCTCCACGTCAGAAATGTTCAGATGGAAGAAATTTACTCCGGTGTGGAGTTTTATCCGCTTGTGGCTGTGAGGGATTTGCTCGTAAATGTAGAAGGACAGAACTACTTGCGGACGGTCGCCTGCCACCTGCTTGTACCAGGACAGATATTTGGCGCCGGGCTCAAAGTAGCAGGGCAGGCTGACATTGTCACCCAGACTGGCAAAACGCAGACTCGCATCTGAAACGCACACAAAAGCACGTTAGAATGTCTTTGCGATTAAAAAAAAAAATATATATAATTTTGTAATGACGGAACTTACGTGCTCTAAAAAGAGCAACCAACAGCACGCCGAGCTTGAACATCCCGTTCTCCGTTGAGACTTCTGCCTTAATGGCGGTGTCACCCAAAAAGGGCTTGATGTGAAAACCAAGCCTCTTCCTCCAGTGGAAAAAAAAAAGATTTCATCTCGGCTCAAAGGCGTTGCAGAAGTTGTGTCGTATGTGCTCGTGCAACAATCTTCAAAATTTACCCGTGTGTCTGCGTGCGCTTTTTTTTCTTAACATTTCAACCGTTTTGTGGGCTGGATCCTTCTTGTTCACTGCACAGATGACCCGGACGACACCTAGTTGCAATTATCTTGCAGGTCAAAGGCCATGTATTCATCCGAAATGTCTTGATTTGAGTTTTTCAATACATAAAAGCGATTTCTGTCCAATTGTTAGCGTTTTTTTTCCAAAATCTTATTAGTTTTTGTGACACCAGAGATTCTGCTATCTTAAGCTTGCAATGTTTGTTTTTGGGGTTTTTTTTGTTGAAAAAATAAATTGTCATATTAAAAAAAAAAGTGCATGCCTACATATCAGTGTTGACGTGACGCACACACAATTAACAAATACATCAAGTTTAGCTTCGGCCCACTTAAAGCCCTGATCTAAATGTGACCTCAAAAATATATATTGTAGTCTGGCACAAAGAGTACTTTATTCACGCAGTATTACTACCCCCACCCCCCCTAGAATATACAGTATTTTTTTTTTTTTAGAGGATTTCAAAGGGGTCTTTGGAATCTGGCAAAAAAAAAGCCTTCAGGCAACCAGCAGATTATTTTGTCCACTTTCCTTGTCTGGATCCGGATGAGCTCTGCTGCTCCCAGCTGTCACTTTGCCAGCGTTTTGGCCTCGCCCGGAGCAAGGCAGCGACCTTCTCAGCTCCAGCCGGGCGTCAGCGCACAGGAAAATGTAGAAGAGTGGATCGAGCATGGTGTTGAGGCTGGTCAGCCCGTAGCACAGGCGGTAGAGCAAGAAGATGGAGCGCTCCAGCGCGCACGGCTCGTCGGCCTGCAGCAAGGAGGCAAATCTGTAGCCGCCTACCAAGTGGTACGGTCCGAACACTACGATGAAGTTGACCGTAATGACCACCAGGACGCCCACGATCTTGCGACGCTCGTGGGCCGACAGGGAGGGAGAGTGGCGCAGGGTGACCCAGATGTGGGCTGACGTGTAGCTGAAAGTCAGGTATGGAAAAAAAAAAAAAAAAGAATGACACATGATTATAGGATGTAAGTGTTTGCGTGTTCAGGCTTACCCGAGTATGGCGCACGGCAACAGGAAGCCCAGAGCCACAGTGGTGATCTTGAAGTGGGCATAACGGGGGCTGACAGGATACTGCTCCAGACACAGTCGCCGCTCCGAGTCAAAAACGGATGGCAAGAGTCCAGAAAGGCAGAAGAGGAACGTGAGCGTCCACACCGCCAAGCCCGACACTGCAGCCACCCGGACCGTCCTAACCCTGCGGCTGCTCAGCGGGAACACGATGGCCAGGCAGCGGTCCAGCGCTATTAGGCACAGGAACATGACGCTGGCGTAGACGTTGACGTAGAACACGTAGCCCACCAGCTCGCAGGTCAGCTGACCGTAGGGCCAGCGGTGGCTGCCCTGCAGGTACAGGATCCACAGGGGCAGGGTGAGCAGCTGCAGGAGGTCGGACAGAAGCAGGTTGAGGATGTAGACTCGCTGGCATCCGCCGCTACCCGAGCGACCCAGGTGGTACAAGCCCCAGAGCGACAGCAGATTGCAGGGCAGGCCCACGGCGAAGACCAGGCCGTAGATGCAAGTCAACCCCGGGACGTCCGTCTCCAAGGGGAGGCCGCAGCTGTCGTTGGACATGGCGAACGCCGCACGCCTACACGCCACTTTGCCATTCGAGAAGACAAACTTCTTCTGAGGTATTCCCACGGAGGCCAGATTTGGGTTTCGTCTGCCAAGCATCCATCAGGGGACAAAGAGCACCTGCGGCACCGGGAGCAAGAACGCTACGACTTTCTTGTTGCTGGGTGACCTGCGCTCAACAAGTGCTGGGAACGCGGCGTCTGGACCGACTTTTGTCCATTCTTTGATCGTTTCCTCCACAGGAAGCCAAAGTCTTGGCTTTTACGGGCAACATCCTGAGATAGGAGAACGCCTTTTGGGCTTGGGCAAAAACATACAGAAGCTACAGGTCACGCTACGAGCTGGAAAATCCGCCGTTGAACACGTGAATGTATGTATGTTCGTTAGGATTTCGGGAGTTTGCAATATTCGGAGGGTTCAGACAATTGATATCAATGTGAGAATTGTTTCCTGACACCATTAACAACTCGCAGTTTTTAGTTTTTTTATTGTCTGTAAAAAAAAATGTCTAATTTGAAAAAATGATCAAAGAAATGACCTCGATATGGACAAGGTTATGGGATTTCATATTTGAAATGTTATGTACTTTTCTGGGAGGGAAAACACAATTGCAATTGTCCTCGGGAAGAATGGCTGTGTGGAGACAATTGGCTTCAGGAAGTATTTTTTAAAAAGGAAAGCTTGTTCATGTCCAATCGCTCATTTTGCTCCCTTGAAAATGCCACCAGACTGATTTATTGATTAAAAAAAAAATAAAAATCCGACAACAAACCGACACCCCTGTCCCAGCGTATAGAGACGAACTTGACCTGGTCACCTTTTCTACGCTAACGTTGCTCTGCATTTTGATTCCCAGGCAGCAGCAATGTCGGGTTCAGTGGTCGAAATGAAACGAGTGACAACCAATATCAACAATCAGAATGTTTCATTCGCGTTTCATCTTTCTACCGAACCGCCGACAGCAGACGGTCTTACACGTGAACATGGAAATCCACGCAAAAGTCGCGACGACAGCGGTGATGAACAGAACCACGTCCAGGCAGAAGTAGGAGTACCAAGGCAGGCTGTAACCGACTGCCCGCAGATGCGACGCTCCTCCGTGCCTGGTGACGTACTCGATCCAAAAGACGGCGGTCTCCAACGGAGGCATCGGGCGATCGTGATGGAGACGAGAGAGTCGGCGCATGTTATCGCGGTAGGTCGGATTCTCCAGGATGTCCTTGAGAGCTTCCAGGAAGCTTTCCGCGGTGAGCGATTTGGCCTCCACCACTCGGGCTGCCCCACGCACCTTCAGTCGCAATAGGTTGTCAAACTGGTCAAAGAGCAGCGGCAGACCCAGAACCGGAACCCCGTGGTAGATGGCCTCGTACATGCCGTTGGTACCTCCGTGAGCGACAAAGGCGCGGGTTTTGGGGTGTCCCAAGAGGTCATTCTGAGGCAACCAGTCCACCAACAAGGTGTTGTCGCCCAAGGACGAAGGCTTCTCCCCTTTGATCCTCCAGACCACCTTCTGGGGGAGCTGAGCGAACGCAGCGGCGATGGCTTCGGTGACATCACGAGGCAGGGCCGACACCAGCGTTCCCAAAGACATCAACACCACCCCGTGCTCCCCCGAGCTCTGCACGAAGGCTTCCAGATCCGCAGTCAAGGGTTTGGCCTTCTCACACTGGAAACCCCCCACGTAGAACACATTTGGCATGGTCGGCCGCGGGAGCTCAAAGATAAAATCTGACCTCACCAGCCAGATATCCGCCGCATGCTCCAGGGTGAACAAGTCTGTTTTGGGTGGAAAGTGGCGCCGGAACAAATCTGCATAAACCGGGTTCAAGTAAAAGTGGAGTTCGATGAGACTGTAAACGTAATGTAGCATGTTCTTAAGCCTTCCCGGGAAATCCATCTGATCATCCAGCTCACTTCCGGGCACGGGGACGTAGGAGAGCGGGGACGGGGCCATGGCAAAGTGGCTCTCGCCATTATTCATCCAACGCACGTTGAAAACCATCGGCAACTTGAGGTAATTCCCCAGAAGCACCCCCACCGTCAGGCCGGGATCCGTTAGCATCAAATCAAACTTGGCCTCTCGTAGCTTTGCAACGAAAGCAGGGTTGTCCAACATCTCGCCGGCTGCATCGGCCAGAGTTTTATGTCCGGTCGCCAACAGGTTTGTGATCAAGCGCTGCTGGTAGAAGGTCGTCAAGAAGCCGGCGGACCGGCGGACCTCGAGAACATTCAAGAGCAATTTATTGTAGTAGTCCTTCTTGTTGCCATCCTCGAACATGCGGGCGGTGATAGAAGTGTAGAAGGAAGCGTTGGTCGGGATGTACCAGCTGTTGGGGGAGTGCAGCACCGTGAGTTGGTGTCCTCTGGAGTGCAGCACTTTCAGGATCACCTCCATGTTGATCCAATGGCTGCCGTCCACCGGCACCACCAGGATCCTGCTGCTGTCCGTTCCAGCCGGCCATAGCGACAGGAAGCCCAACACTGCGAGGAGCACTGCCATAGTCTTGGGAAGTTCCGGGGAGAGACGATCTAACTGCACGGGGAAAGACATTAAATTAGTAAGCCGGAAATGCGCAAAACCCGCCAGGTATGTCTTTTTAGCCACACAAAATTTTAAGCAACCTATATTATCTGTATTTTTCTCCATTGTTTTTTTATGGAGGTACAAATTTGAGTGGAAACAATTTGCCGACCACTGGCAAGATCGGAAGTATATCACAAATCGCATGTAGTCCATGTCCTAATAAGCTAGCAGAGCTAGCTGAGCAGAGCAGTCACACATTTCTCTTCAACTTCATACGCAAAATGAGTCAGAGTGTCTACAACTTCCATGAGGCACATGGAACTTTGTCTCTGCACGCCCCTTCCCCTTATTATTTTCCAAAAGACTGAATGATCGAACCCACAATAGTATCAAGCGGATAAATTGTGCAAAATGCTCAGGTAGCTCACCTTTGTTGTTTTAAAAAACACACTTTTACTTCCCGACTCTGTGATTCCCTGCAACACCAAATACACAAACTGCCAGGTCAGAGTCCAAGGTTGAGAACGCAATCACTCATGTGACATGTGACGAAATTTGAAAAGTGAACACGAGAAGCCCGACTCGTTTCTATATCGTTCATCATGACAATAATCTGACAATATAACAGAATGAAACCATTTTTTGTCACACTTTTATGTATGGCATTAAAATTTGTCCTTCTTCCAAGATATCTTTGTGGGCTATAACGTTTGTGCTCAGACATCTTAATGTTTAACAGCACCTCCACGTAGATGCTAATTACTAGCCCGCGAGCCGATGGTGTTCCTCATTATTTGTTAGCATTTAGTTAGCAGAAGCTACACTGAGTGCTTGCTTTGAATAAACGAGTACCGTTTTTTTCCATGTATAATGCGCCCCCATGTATAATACGCAGCCTAAAAATGGCCTGTTGATGCTGGAAAAAAGCCTGTACCCATGTTTAATACGCACCCAAATTTTGACTCCTACTCAAGTCCTTAAACGTAAAATTATTTCAGAAAAAAGATCATCTTTGGGAACAACTGGATGTTATTCTGCCGGTCAGTATCACTGTGCATGCGCTAGCAAACTCGATAGCGAAGAAATGTTTCGGATTTGTGTAGGTTACATCGTGACAGCAAACGAGCAGGTGATCGAGCAAGCGTCTGATACGAGAGCATTGTGTTTGAAGTGAACAGCAGAGAAGAAAGCGCATCTGTAATGGCGGCCGCCGTATCATATCCGGATAAAATAAATAAATAAATAATAATAATAATAATTTGTACCCATGTATAATGCGCACCCCAGATTTTAGGACAATAAATTAGTTAAATTTTGCGCATTATACATGGAAAAAAACGGTAATGATCTTTGTTTAATGGTTTGACGGGAAGGTAAGCTTCAGCTGAGAGTTGCAGGAAAAGCCTACAAGAACATCCGAATTTTCCTTAGGGTTAATCAGAGGCATTTGAACTGCTGTAACTCCCATTTAATATAGTCAAACTTGACTTGATGGACTGAGTTGCATGGAAAATTCCATGCAGTTTCTTGAGGCCTTAATGAGACCAGGAGAAAGTGCGACGGACGGGAACGGCAGTAGCGCCGGAAATGGCAAAGTCACACGCGAAACAAGGAAAATAACGTGAGCAAGAAAAAGTATGCTCCAGTGATGTTCTCAAGGTCCATCTGCGAGCCAAACTCTCGGGACACTCGCCAGTCCACCAAGGCTTCCTTCCTGCAATTGTCCCACACCTCACGACGGTGACACATTTGATTCCCCGGGTGCTCCTCCGACAGACGCTTTTGTTTGTTTTCTCTGTGGCCAGTCATTTTGCAGCCATTTCACACGATGCTCGCCGTTCACGTTAACCGTTGGAGACAGCTTCGGAAAGTTCCGCGACTTCACACTTGGATTCAAACACACTTAAGTTACTGATGTTTTTATTTATTTCAGTGCTTAATACAAACAAAAGGTAGAAATATTGACATTCATTGGAATCTTTCATCTTTATTACAAATATTTTGAATTAAACCTGACTATGATGTGCTCTATCAAAACGACGTGACGTAGGTCAGATCTCCAGATTTACTCTACGTGACGTATATCCTAAAGTTCAATCAGCTGTTAGGTGACATTCCAAGGGTGCCGACGTACTCGGACCCCATCAGATATAGATAAAAGTCCCAGAATGTGCTCACGGCTGGAGCGATGACGTAAGGGATGAAGACCTCGGGCATTTTTCTCAAGGTGCCATGTTGACGAAGGTGATGGGGTTTTTTCTGGCTTGGATTTCGCGGGAGATTTGGCACCAGGTGCACGGGCCGCAGCAGCAAGCGTAGATGCAATCGCTGCAAACTGTACCCTGTGGACGACATAATGACACTACAAATTGAACCAGGACATTTATTGCTCAATTGTGCAGATAGAAAAAGTCGACACACCCTTGTTTGAATACCAAGTTTTTATAAAACAGACTCAAAAGATTCATTTAAAAACTGTTTCCACCATGGATGTGAGCGATTTTCTTGACAACTGATTCGATTTTTTTCACCCCCCCCCAAAAATAAAAAAAAACAACAGAGATAATATGGTTGCAAAAGTGTACACACTCTCGTAACTGGGATGCAACTTGTGTAAAATGCAATTGCCTTTGATTAACCCCAAACACATTTCTGATGTTTTTGTAGGCTGAAAGGAGGCCGAATAACAGCAGCTACTATTTTGAACCGTTCATAGTTTTTGTTTTAGGCGTTTGTGCCAAACATATCTTTCAGAATTAAAATCAAAAAGGTTCAATCTTGCTTTCATCAGACTTTTAATGATATCTTTTAATCTTGAACTGGGTTTTTAAATTGCAAGTAGGGAGGAATTATCAACAGTTCACAAAAAGTCAACTTTGAAACGATTCCGTTGCGGTTGTGTGAGTACCTGAATGCCGTAGCGTTGGCGTACGGACACCCGGAGGGCGGTGGTCATGGGCGGGATGATCCCAAAGGCATCCAGCAACGGCAAACAAAGACACTCACCGGCGTCGTGCGACGTTTTACACGTGAAGCACGGAAGGCACCAGAAGGCAAAACAACCTGGATAGAAAAAAGAATATTTTCACTAAAACAGTGTTACACTTTTGAGGGTCTCAAGACTTGTCAAGACTCTCCAATTGTCTAGGCATCTGGGCAAATTCATTAATTCCTCGCCCTAGTTCTTTTCACTTATCACGCCCGCATCGTGGCGCTCATTAAGTCTTCACGTCACGTAGCGCCTTTTATCATATAAAGCATCAAGGACAGCTGAACTAACCGTGCCTTAACCCTTCCCCGTCACGCCTCATCTCCAATATGAAGCCTCTGATAGCATTTTTGGCGTTGAATCATGTCTAGCCATCATCAACTGCACACTCGCTCACATTGTGGCAGGTCGTCGAAGCAATCGCAGATGTCCGAGCTCCACTGGTTGTTCAGGCTGGTCATGGTGGTCATGGTGAAGGGTTTGGGTTGGTTCATCTGGTAAGACATAGCTGCGCTATCTGCCACAAATGACCACAATCATGAAAACAGCCAACGCTAACAATTAAATTCAACTTGATATTCACTGCCAACCCATCTTTGACGTCTATAACCGTCATTGGCACTGAATGACTCAAATAGGACTCAAGTTTTCACCAATATGTGAACATTCGTAGCATTCCTTGGTAGTAAAGATGAAAAGCAGGACAACTTACAAGAGTGGAAGTCGTACGTGTTCCTGTGGTAGGAGGCAGTGACCGATGCACGAGCCTCCACACGGTTCTTATTTTATAGACGGTCGGGTCACAGTAACTGGTCGGCCCGGTCCAATAGCGTGCGATAATGAAATTGTACAAAATGGAGCCGACTGATTCTCCTGATTAGATTACCGTTATGCAAAACATATTGAAAGGTGTAAAAACGATGTTGGATATGCTGTCTTGTGTACGCGAGCCTGATTCCTGACATATTTGTTCTTTTTTCATTAACGTCATTGTTTATATTACCATATTTTCCGGACTATAAGGCGCACCTAAAAACCGAAAATTTTCTCCAAAGCCGGTGCGCCTTATATATGGACCAAATTCCTAAATTTAAACTGGCCCGAAGCATTGTGTCATGAAATAAATCATAAGTGGCCCACTGAATACTATGAAAAAGACTCTGGATCATTATTTTGTGATTATAAAGTAATTTGTTGCGTCTGAAGTTGAAATAAAAAAGATAAAATGGAGAATGATTTGATTTGGATTAAAAATCTGACATGATGTATTAATGGTGCGCCTTATAGTCCGGTGCGCCTTATATAAGGACAAAGTTTTAAAATAGACCATTCAGTGAAGGTGCGCCTTATAGTCCGGTGCGCCTTATAGTCCGGAAAATACGGTATAATCATTTTCTTCAGGATCAGAAGAGATCTGAAATTCACATAAGAAAAAAACATTTTTTCGTTTGTTATTTCTGACCTACTGGTCAGAAAAGACAAAGACTTTAAATAGATGGTTAAATCTCTTCATACCTCCTTCGTTCTACTGGAGTACCACAAGGCTCAATACTGGCTCCTCTTTTATTCAGTCATGTCAATCAATCACCAAATGCTTGCAGAACTGATTGTGTTGCTTCCATTTGAATACAAAACAGCAAACAAAAATCATTGTTTTTCTCCCGACAACCAGCAGAGGGAGAGTCTTTGTGGGTGGAGAAAAACATGTATCCTCCGGATTAGTCTTTTCCCAACTATATATTTATTCATTTAACTTTGCCAGCAGCAGAAAGTGACGGACAGAAATTTCGACTCCTCTTCCAGAAGATGGCAGAAGGTTTAAATACTGTTGAAAGTCACACAAGAGAAATGTTTATTTAGTAGTCTGCCCTGTGGTTCAGACCAAGTGCGCTCCCTGCAGGGGAGTCAATGCCGTGTATTTGTCCGAGAAAGAGGAGGAGGACAAAGAGGAGGCGGCGTGAAATGCAGCTCTTCTTTTCAGCTCTCTGGAGATCTGGAGCCAAGATAGCGGGTAGCAGCAGCATCCGTACAGGCAGTCGCCCCACACGCTCCCCTGGAAGAGAGCACGAGTGGGAGGATCCAGCCAAAGGTGAACATTTAGCTGGACTCACACAGCATTATAAATCATCCTATATTTGGATGCAAAGCAGAGACATGCTTCAAGTCGATGAAACTACTAATGTCATTACGATGCACGTACTGAGTTTGATATTAATTTTCATTTATTTTTTCGTCTCAATCCTGCAAAGTCTGAACGCTTGCTCCGCGGCCCACTCCGCCTCCGGAGGTGCCAACATTATCAACCACCTTCTTCTTTCATGGCAATGCTCCAACTCTACAGCAAAGCCGCCCCCACCTGCATCTTTGTTTCTCAATCCTAGCCCAGTCCGGACTCGAAAAGTCACTGCCAGCCATCTTAATCTACATTAGGATGCATTTCTCAAATAGAATTTATGTAGTTGGGCGGAATCTTAAGGACAAAAACATCTTTGGGCTGCAGTGGAGCTACAAATATTGTTTCGTTGACACTGGAAAGGTTGTCTCTAAAATTAAACAATGTCTCAACCTCAATGATTTAAAAATTGAAGATATGGCTTGACGTGTGTGCGTACGTACCTTTATGCCGTATTTTTCCCTGACAGAGGCCCTCACGGCGAGGGAGGCCGGGGGTACGCAGCCAAGACAGTCCAGCAGCGGCAGAAGGGGACACAGACCCGCCTTCCTGGCCACCTTACAGGTGAACAGTGGCAGGCAGCACAGTGCAAAACAGCCTACAAAAACACACCCAGTGGGGTCATCTCATCAGAACACCACCCCCCCCACCCCCCGCCAGGTACACTTACAGTCTCCCATGTCTTGATGGCAAGCACACAGACCCGTGCTCCATTGCGCCCCCTCCTGGGTGCGCCAACTTTGCGGCTGGGCCCCGACCACGTGACGAGACATCTCAAATCATCTTTTTCTGGTTGAATTGAATGAAACCGAGCAGCTTATTAAAAAAAAAAAAAAAAACTCTATAATATTCTACTTTATCAAATAGTTTGCGCATCAGGAATTCATTTCCTTGCCCTTTCTGGAGTACCAGCCTTAGCCAATGGGTGGCAGTATAATACAGTTACGCAGACACCAGCAAAGAAGACTTTCACAACTACTCTATTAATGTCAGTTGGTGTCACAAAATGTATTCAAGTTTTACACTGGTACATTATTTTCACAAGATAATATAAGGTGTTGGAAATAGAGCGCTCTCTTTCACGATGCAATGTTCATGACTAAACAAGGCAACATTTTGCTAACTACTATCTTTACTTATTAACACACAAGCATTTCTTTAACATTCGGGCTCTGACCGGAACTCAGCAGACCCGATACGACCCAGTTGACGTTGGTCAATGTTTAGCTCAAGAGTCTTCAATCAGTCATCTTTTGGTGAAAACAAAGCAAGTGGATGTTTAATAGAAAAAAAAGCACAACTTACCTGACTTGCATAATCCTTGGAAGTCTGTGTTCCTTTTTGAACACTTTATGTCTTTGTGCTTGTTTCTTTTTTAAGTGTTTTGGTGTCCACACAACATGACACTGTTTTGGGATAAACAACAAGCAGTTCCCGTGTGACTCTGCTGAGCCAAACACTTTGCTAGTTTCTTGTTGGGAACTCTCCAAAGTGTGCAAATGTTCAAATTGTTCACACCTTCAGATGTGTCTGTTGCTCACGTGGATACTGCACACTGTTAAAAAAAGACCTCTTTTTGTTTTTGTTTTTTTGTCCTGCAGCGTAAAACAGTAATCTAAATTGGAATAATTTTAAAATATAAACTATTGACAGTTATAGCACTAATATTAGTTAGCCCAACAGAGTTTTTTTTTTTATCCATAGCTTTAAATTTTGTTGCACATTTTTCATGATTAAATAAAACCGCTAGTCAAACTCAAACTTAAAGGCCACAAACTTTGATAATAGTTTCAGTTAAACCATTCTTTATTGTGAAAATTGGCTTTCTTACACTTACATTTATTCATGTATGATCCCCCGACTTAAACACAAAAAAGACACGAAGCAAAATGATTTAGAGCAAATAAATTGCTTGCTTTATTTTCCTAACATTGATATCAATAATTCACATTTTAAAGTTGTTCCAACTTTCATCCCCCAAAAGTGCAACTTGTGTTTTTTTTTTACTGTCCGGTCACGTGACAAAAGCATCTCATGCTTTATAGATGCCGATTGTCAAAGTGTGCCACTCATTGGCTGAGGCTGAGTCACGCTCGTCGCTGTGACGTAAGCAACTACGCATCACCTCCTACAGTTAAAGTTTGTGCTCAATGACAGCAGGCGTCAGCAGCAGTGCGGCTTGCTTACATCGGACGCTCAACGACGCGCACATTTTGGGGGAGCACCGGGAAGATAAAGCGGCCGGAAAAGCCCACAGCAGAGAGGCTCCTTTAAATAAATCCACGTCTCGCCTTCTCTTCTGCGGCGCGTCGAACAAGTGTGAGAGAGGGAGAAAGAGAGCGAGGGGGGAGAGAGAGAGAGAAAGAGAGAGAGCCCCAGTAAACAACAACACGGCTGTGGTGAGGCTCCTTTCATTTTTCGGCGATTCGTCACTGCGGCTTCAGATGAGGAGGATATGGGTAATTATTATTCGCCATTGAATCTTTGTAAACAGATAATGTACTGATGGAGCGCATTTGAAGCAAGATTTTCAAGGAATGTCGACTGGTTGCTTTTAGTTTGATAAACTGTGTTTTTTTTCCCCCCAACTTTAATTTCAGTTGGTTCGATAGGCTAGAAGGTATTTGCTGAATTTATTTGAACGTGTTTATTATTTGAATTCGCAGCCCAGAATTGAATCGTGAGAGCTCTTCCGGAAGTGAAGCTCAGCAACAACATAGCGCGACTTCTTTTGCTGTGGGGACATCTAGCGGCTGAAATAGTCGCTGCGCCTCCTTGCAGACATGTTGGGCGCTTCTGGCGTCCCCGAGCTGATCCCGCCGGCGGGGCCGCCAATGCAACCTGGACCCGGGGCCCAGCACGGCCAAGGCAGCGGGCCCAGTGGTCCTAACCCTCAGCGGCTTGGCCAGAGGGCCCCCAAGCTGGGACAGATTGGTCGCTCCAAGAAAGGTAAGACTCAAAAAGTGAATTGCTCTCGAGAGGTGTGCGATGTAGTGATGTGGGTTCAATCCTGACCCTTTTATCATTTTAGTGGACTTGGACGACGAAGTACTGGACGACATCATGAACAACAACGGCCAGTGTCCCGTGTCTCTCCCCATGTCCTGAACCGGGAGACCTCCTTCCCAGTGTCTCCATCTCGGCCTGCGGTCGTCTCCAAGCGATGGCGCAACTTGGCCCGCAGAGGGCGCCGGCGGGAGCCTCCGCCCACATTGTAAAATACAAGCAATTGATTTCACCTCATTTCAGACTTTCGATGGCGCCGCACGTCCCGGGAGGTCTGCGGCGACCTGCCGACTGAGCTTCTGAACGAGTGCCGGTGAGAAGATGCTGGTTCTGCACCCTCTTGTGAGGGCTTTACGACATCTGGTTGTCCACTCGGCTAACCTCCATACTGCTAACACTGGTAGTGTGCCTACTGTATAACCCAGTGAATGAAAGTTTTGTTATTTATGACATGAGAAAAAAGTACTGATTTTTTTTTGTTTGTAAAATGTGAAGTTATGTGCTTTCAAAGAAATCATTTCTAATTGCTACTTTGTCAACTATGAAGTTGTTTGCACTTTGTGGGGATGCCCGTGACGCGTGTTCTTTGCATGGAGCATCTCTTTTTTTAAGGGCTACGTCGTCATACTTTTGACACCGCACCGCTGTTGCCTGCATGCTGAGCTGCCCGTGGCTGGATGAGCCTGTAGAGTCGTGAATGTTTTCGAGTCCCCTGCCATGTTCTTGTCAATCTACTGGAGGTTACGATTTACTCAAGGAGCTGGTGGAAACAAGCTTGTGATTTGCTGTGACAATCACACCCTGACAAAAAGCACCAACTGACTATTAAGGATGATCATTATTGTTGTACTGAGATGCTCATTCTTGTATAATGTGACTTTTGTTTTCTTCTAATTTTTTGAGGGGGGGGGTTGGCTGTGAAATTGTAACACTTAAAAACAAAACAAAAAAACGTTTATTTGATGTGGACTTTGTTGGCTGTTTGCATGAAAGTGGACAACTTTTCAAATCTGCATCCGGGGAAATAAACGTATCTTTATCGAGGATGTTGTGGAAAGAAACTATTTTTGACCATGGCGACGTAAGAAGCGACTGCTCTTGTTGCCAATTTTGACTTATGTTTTTCCATAGTTTTGCTAATTCCCTCTTCTTCTAGCAAACAGACAACATGAACAAAATACGTTACAATGCTTTTATTTTTACATAACTATCAGCTACAACTCAGTTTGTCTTGTATGTATATATAAAAAACAATAATTCCACAAAACACAACATCAGCCTAGAAACCTGGAATCTAAAATCCATCCTACGTTTGGCCAAATAAATAGCTTCCAACCTAATGGCTGATGTGTGACTATAGAATAAATGCTAGGTCTAACATGTATGTGCAAGGGTGGACAATTCTGCAGTCACATCCGCCAACGTTTTTTTTACGATCGAATAGTGCACAGGTGTCAAACTCAAGGCCCGGGGGCCAGATACGGCCCGCCACATCATTTTAGGTGGCCCGCGAAGACAAATTGTACATCAAATTCGTGTGTCATTGCTAGAATTGCAAATTGTCTTCACTTTTATTATCTTTAAAAAAAATATAAAAATTCTACCAGTTTTTACTCGTCTGATTTGAAAAAAAGAGTTGTTTGTTTTGTAGCTTTTACTGTATATATGAGGTGCTCATACATTTATTTGGGTTGACAGTCATAATGGGCCTCCGAAAGAAGCTATGACTACAACGCGGCCCGCGGAAAAAAAAAATAAAAAAATAAAAATAAAGAGTTTGACACCCCTGTAATAGTGTATAGCATTTTTGCTAACACATGTTGACCACGAGGGCGGGGCGTGACACTGCTGCGTCATAAACAAGCAATTTTGCATAAAGTCTCACGTTTGCGCTACCGTGACGGCCCACACACATTTTCACTTGGATATCTTTGTATAATTCTGACATTCAGACATACTCCTTATTGCTGCTGGCTGGCTCGGAGCGGGAATTAGCTGCTGGGTACTTGGACACCTGTTTTTTTCTTGGACAAGAAGCAGCCAACATGGCGCCGCCCAAGACGTCGAGGAGGGAACCTCCCCACGCGATGAAGATGGCGGCGCCGAACTCAAACCTGCGGCATCAAGTGGATTGGTATGAAAAACTAAAATATAACAACAAAGATGTAAATAAAAGTACAAACGTAGCTTACTTGGTGTTGACAGGAGTGTAGGGGTTATAGAACGCCCGGATTACGTTGTGAGCAAACCAGGAGCAAGCCACGATGGCGCACAGCCCTAAAAAGAGGTAACAAAAAGATATTTAAGTAACAGTTCGACCTTGTGTTGGCCAATTTACAGTGCAGCGGTGCCCGTATCGGGTTCCGGGGCTTCCCATTTTTTGTGTGTTTTATTGAGTTTATAATTCTATTTTGTTCTGCCTTCCGTTAATTGTGGGTGCAATACTACTACTACTACAAGAGGGCGCACTATTTTATTTAAGAACGTAATCTATTTGAAAGAAGAAGAATGTATTTCAGTTCAGAGATTCTAGCGGATTTAAGTCAAAACGCCTACAGAAAGCAAAATCTTTAAGTTCATTTTATAATGGACATTTTTTAGGCATGATTATTGATGTAAATTGTGAATGAATGTGAGATAAGGTAAATTTGTCAGATTTTTTAAATTGAAACACAGGGATCCGCACACTTTGTGCTGTATTTCAATTATCGCGGCTCTCGCTCTCAATATATGATGCGTTTAAAGGTGTTTGTATTATTCCGTAAAATACGAATACTTTATACTAATGCGAAAAATCGACATCGCATTTTCTATATTTCTATGTATACTTTTTAAGACCATTGTGTTATGCCAAGACAGATTATACATGTGAGTTGCAGTTTTTTTTTTGTCCATTCGCGTGTGTGTGTGTGTGTGGGGTGGGGGGGTAAGGTGTTGCCATCCTGCCATTCATCTCTGTAGATGTAGATACAGAGCATGAGTACTTTAGCCATTTTTGCAGTTCTCGCGTTGGATGTCATTGAAAGGAGCCGTCCAACTCACCTCCCACTAACAGTATGATCCCTCCCGTCATGGCGGTCCGGGCCTTGCGCAGCTTGTCGCTCGCTCCGCATGTTGTGCACTTCATGCCTGTGCAGGCCACGCCCAGGCCCGCCACGGACACAATAATGCCCACGATCATCAGCGCTCGGGTGGCCTGAAGAGAACCTGTTGAGGATCCAATTTTGTTATGATGAAAACTTCTGGACTGGCCCTCTAGACGCTGCACAAAAGCTGCTTTTATTTATTATGTGTGTGCTCAGCGAGGTTCAGTGCCAGTCAGGCGGCCTCAGTGTCAACTCTTCCTAGAAACGAAACCCCGGGTTACAACGCTGTGGCGCCAGACTTTGAAATACGACTGTCGGCGCATCATTGCCAGCGCCTCCCCCCTTTCCACCTCCTATAAAGCATTACACGGCAAACCTTCCTTTGTCTCCGTCCACCTCGAACCAGTCTGTGCCAGTCCGGCCCAGCCTGGCCCGCACAAACAGCACCCTCCTGCAGCGAGGGGAGCGGAGGTGCTGTTGCGGGGCCTCTATTGTTTGAGAAGATCCTGGTGAACCTTCTAGAAGTGGGTAATGGACCAGCTTCCATTTAAGGTCACTGTCAGAAAGCTATTTATTGAAGTATAGTTTTATTATTGTGCCTGCATTTGCGCAGCATTGATTGAAGGAAGTGTGATGGAAAATGTCACATTTGACATTGTATAAGTGGCTCAGCTTGTGAATCACAACAGGGACTTCAGTAATAAGTGATCACTGATCCAAATCAGTAATTGGATCAATCTATCCAGTCCATTTAAAAATGTTGCTCTTTGTGGTGTTCAGTGCCAATCCCCCGCTCTTCTGGGGGGGGGGGGGGGCTTAGGGCAAAAAAGTTATTGAAAATGAATTGAATTGCATTCAATGAAATTGTGACAATATCACAGATTTTGCAAAATATTTGCCGATCTGATTCAACCCATCAGTGCAATACACCGCATCATAATAGTATAGAAATTGAGGTCCACCTTGGGCAGATGCTACATGTCTCCATGTCAAAGTGCCAAACCTTTTTGCAAAAACAAACAACAGCATCCACACAAAAAGAAAATTCAAAAATACTGGCGTGACAACTCACTGTCAAGCTGCAGGATGGAATCGTAGATCTTGCACTGGAGCTGTCCCGTACTCTGGAAGGCGCAAGACATCCACAATCCCTGGTACATGGCCACCGCCGTGATGATGTTGTTCCCGATATAGGCCGACATCTTCCACTGGGGCAGAACGGTGCCGATGATCAGGGCCACGATGCCGGTCAGCGACATGAAGAACCCCAAAAGTTGAATCCCCGAGTTGGCCATTTGTCTTTCCCCAAAGGAAACGAGGCCTCTGTCCTAGAATGTATTCAACTGTGGGCAAGCTCTATGCAAAAAGCTCTCGTATGGGAGTACGTGTGTGTGCTCGGAGGGGTCTTCTTGGGGATGGGCATGCAAGATGTGTGTGTGTGTGTGTGTGTGTTGTTGTCATGTGTGAAGTGGCTGCTGGGAAATGTTCCCTCCGCTTCCAAGCGACGCAGCAGGTTGGCCCCGATGGATTCTTTTTTTGTCCTCACGTTTTCATGCTCACGAGGCATTTCAGAGGGTTTGTTTTTCTGCCCCCCCTATCAATGTGTAAAATGTGTAATGACCCAGAATTGCCCCCCCCCCCCCCACACACTTCCTCCCCCACACATACAATTGAATACCTCAGAGCTGGTTTACAGCACATCTCCGACAATGATATTCTAATGAGGGGCTGCGGGAGAAAGAATGCGGAAAGGCAATTAGGAAGATTGACATTTCAGCCTTTCCTGAGGTAATATTTTTAAATAAAAACATCCAAAAGTAACGACTAATGATGATTTCAATGACTTAATACTCCAAGAAGATTTAATTGTTCTGCTGGTCATTATTCTTTGTCGGCATTGATAGCAAAACAAAGACGTGCTGTTTATTCTAAAGGAACAAACTTGCGTGAATTCAGAAATTTGGTGTTGCTTTGTGCTGACTGATTTTTTTGAGTGCCTTGTCGTCAGCCTCGAGTGCACGGATGTCATGGACAAAAAGGCTTACGAGGGGATCATTTTTCCCCGGCCATCAAATCACTTTGGGTTGCCATGGACTCCAGATTGTAGTCGTAGTGTTTGATTGAGAGTTGAGCAGGACTGCTTTCACTTCTTCACTTCTTGTACGTCTAACTTTCCTCAGCTTGATTTCTCACACGGCACATTAGTTGGGAACTTTCTATCGCAGATATTCAAAGGTCTGCCCCCAGCTTATTTTGCCTTCCAGTGACTCATCCTGACCTTTTGTCTTGCTTTCTACTTCACCGCCGGCGGGAGATGCCTTATTGTTGCCCTGGACTTTCCCCATTTGATGTCGCCATTCCACGTTAGAACAGATGAAGCGGAGGAGGGATTGTGGACAGTCTGGGGCCTACCGATGCTGTCGCCATTGGTAACCTGATTTATTTGATGACCTTGACTTCCAAGGAACACGAAAACAGTGCATTGCTCTATCAAGCCGCCCCCCACCCCCCGACTTCTTCTTGCACTCCACGTTTCGCTTTATTAGAGCAGTAAAGACATTTGACTCACTGGTTGAGAACGTCGTTGAATGGACAATAGAAGAAAAGCTAAATCAGCCCACAGACAAGAACTTTGAGCATTCTCACATGCAAGGGGCTTTCCCCTCCCTCACATTTCTCTGGCCTCCTGGTCCGAAGTGCACAAGAAGGGGGGCTATTCCGACGATTGAAGTCCCACAAGTGTCCCTGGAAGTTAGCGAGGCATTAACAATAAAGCGCCCACGCACAGCTTTTCCCTGAAAGAAGAAGAAAAAGAAAAAAAACTTCATACCAGTTGTTTTGCTCCTAAAAGCTTCTTGTGCAACAAGGCCCAACTTGAGTGGATTAGCAGCAGGACAGGGACTGGTGGACTGTGGAGTTGTCCTGCATGAGAGGGGCCTTCTTTTGTCCGCGGCAAAAAAACAAACACGTTTGCCTGCATTTGTGCGTACACTGCGCAGCGTGTCTCGGACCCTTCGCTGCACACCAGCAAGCCTGAAAATAGGTCGCTGACATCACAAGCGCTCTGTCAGCCAATTATGTTCCTGGAGTGAGTTGTTGTGCACCAGAAGTGAATATAAAACAGATTTTTTTTTTTAATACAAATGATGAATGAATTGATTGAGGTTGACAATATCTATTTGTCAACCAATGGGACTTTTCCAGGATCATCCATGTTGGAAATTAAAATGAATCCATCTGGAGGCTGTGGTCTTATTGACAATTTGACGCCCTCTTATGGGAATGGATTGTCAGGTGTGTAGTTGAAACTGGCGTCCAAGAACATTGCCAAAGTGCCCAGAGTGGTGATGATAACAAAAAGCCACAGGAAGAGACGATCCACCACCAGGGCGATGAACTGCCAGTCTTCTGTCATCTGCGTGCAGACACATGATCATACCAATCATCAATTTGGATGGTTGAACCTGGTTGGAACATGTTTTGCTCCTCAGACCAACAGATTAGAGTATGGAAGAATGGTGACATCATCATCTTCCTGGCCCTGCGAGGGCGTAATTGAAATTGGATTGTTAAAAAAACAAAACAGTTCCATTACTAATAGAGTGGAGTTGAAGCGATACAACTTATTTTGAAGGCCCTGGACAGATTAGACTGACATGGCAACAGAGGCTGAAATCTGATTGCACCAAAAAAGTCTCAAATAAGAAGGTGCTGGAAGGAGTGCTTCCACGAGAAACTCCGAAAACAAGGGAACAGACTGTTGGGAAGAACTATTCATGGATGAAATATTGGGACTGAGGTCCTGACGAATCACGTTTCTCACCGAATCGTCGAGATCTTGCTTCTTCAGCTGATCAGCCATGTATGTGACCGCGGCGATGGCCGACTTCAGGTTAGGTGGAAGGATCAGACAGAATCCGTCTGTCTCTGGAAGCCTTTGGAGCCGCACTGGAGTCTCGCACCTAGGAAATCACAAGACGTTTCCTCTATGATCCCTTGAACTAAACAACTCTTAATGAGTCAAAGAGTCTGACCAAGCTACCTTCAAACATATTTTCGACTTTCAACCGGGCAAAACTGAAACTTCAGACATATTTTGGATACAATGTGTTGTTGTTGACCCCTGAGCACAAAAGCATGTGCGTCACGCTGAGTGACAACAGCAGCAATCTCCTAAACCACAAGGTCAAGTCTGAACCTCTGACCTCCACACACACTCGCGGAAGTCGTGTGAGTGGCTTAGGAATGCTGTGACAACCTCTACGACAGATCCTTCCGACAGATAAATAATAACACAATAATCCCCATAAATGCTGTGCACAGATCGCCGCCTCGCTTTAAACGGCCCTGAGACATAGAGCGAGGATGAAAGAATGAACTTGAGTGTGACACAGATCGCCACCACGCAAATCTTCACACGTCCTCAGCAGGATTAGACCCTGATGCCCAACCAAAATGGCAGTTTAAGAGCTGGCGGCTGTGCCTGGATCGTGGGCGGGGCTTAACTTGACTGTCAATAGAGGATGTGAGTAGCAACAGCAAAGTAGACTTAGTGCTACTTTGTATGACTTTACCTGCCTCTCCAAGGTATAACAAGATCGGGGTTGATCTTGCGGAAAAAGTACTCCCCTCCGGGCTGTCGTCCGTTGAAGCTTGGTGGGGGTGTTTGGTCACAAGAATCCTCCTTCAAAATACACTCGTCTTGCTCGGGCCGGGTCATGCCGATGTACTTGGGCAGGAAGTTGATGAAGAGCTAGAAGGTCAAAGGCAGATGTCAGTGTTTTTTTTTTTTTTTTTTTAAGTTCCTGGCAATTTGAAAAGTTAGGAGCCATTCCAAATTTAGGGTAATTTTTTGGGAAAAATTCTGGAATTTTCCAACCTAAATCTGAATTTTTATCATATTTATTCAATCTGGAGTAAAAACCAGAGAGGATAAATGGAGATGGTTCGGGCACGTGCAGAGGAGGCACAGTGGATCTACTGGTAGGTGGATGCGAGAAATTGAGCTGCTAAGCGTCCGACTTACACTGCGAACCCAGCTGGGCATGATGTGCGTGCTGGGTGTGCGGTGGTGCAAGTTGAGGACGACCACACTCAGGATGACGGAGAATGTGACCAAGATCATGGTGAACATCACGTAGTTGACGATGATTGGGATGGCCAGTGAAGTCTCTGGGACTCTGTCAGCCAGCAGCAGCATGAAGACAGTCAAGGCGATGAGAACCGAGATGGAAAGGGTCATCTTTTCTCCTAGGAACCAAGCGTGACAGACAACAAAGCGCTTTGACGTCAATTTTTTTTGGTAGACTAGAAAAAGACAACTTGTTTCACACCTGCTCCGGGAGGAAGGTAAAAGACAAAAATAGCCAAAACGCTCGTGAGAATGCAGGGAACGATGATGTTGATGATATAGAAAAGAGGTTTCCTCTCAATGATCAAGTAGAAGGTGATGTCCTCGTACAGATCCTCCCTGACGTTCTTTCTCGAAGGTTTGTGGCATATGTTCCACTCGCCGTTCTCTGTGGCACGACAGGAAATGAAAATGACAAAAAATGACTCGGGAGACGCAAGCCAAATCCGTCACCCACCCGTGAAGGCATTCTCGTCTATGACTATCTCCCGGATCTCTTTTCCATTATCGTCCAGATAATACTGCAGATCGACTTCCGAGGCATCGTAGGTATACGAGCGGAAAACCATGCTGCAGTTTTGCCAGTCGAAGGGGAAATAGGCAACCTGCGGAAAAGTTTGATGGGTAACAAGAGCGACGAGAACGCAGACTGTCGTGACCTGAACAAGCAGACCTCGATAGAGCAAGAAGTACGGTAGATGGCCGGCGGGAGCCAGTTGACTGTCCCGTCATTGTACACCAAGACGTTGACGTATAAAGCGACGTCGAATTGACCGTCGTTGCTGCGGAGATGACAGAAGACGCTTGACGTTTTCTCCAAGTTATTTGAAACGAATCGAGTGGAGACTCACTTGTTTATGAGGTAGATATCGGGGCGCCACACCTTGTTTGCGGGAATCCTCAAAACGTCGATGTTGTCGTACTCCTTTGGGTCCCACGACAAGCGGTAGTCTTTCCACTCCTGCCGACATGTCACAGTTTGACCTTGATGCTACAAAGTTAGGATCAGGCTCGTGGGGAATAGCTGCTTTCTCATTTACCACCGTCCATTGTGAGTGGAATCACGATTCTTCATTTGTACTTTACATTCAAGGACCCCCATTTAGAATCCTCATTACCGCCAAGCAAAAGACGAAGTGAGAATGAAGGTAAAACTAAAGTGGGAAATCATTTGTGCTGCATGAGAGGTGACAAGTGAACTTGGCTGGAGTGATTATGCGCGTTTGTACCCTCATACCAGATTCATGAACACGTTGGTCGTCATCTCGCCGTTCTTCTCATTCTGCAGTCGGGTAGACACACATGCGAGGTCAGCCATTAGTCATTTGTGACTTCATTTGCATGTTTGCGTGCGCTTACCAAGCTGACGAGCTGGGACAAAGTCATTCCGACCCGCACCATCACTTTCTCCTCCCAGTACCGAGCTGGTCGTACCTTCAAGTTGTAGTTCTTGAATATCTCCTGATGGAGCCTTCGCTCCGTTTCTGAGGCTCCTGGGCCAACGCACATAATAATTGACTGATGCTAATGCTAGTTAGTCATGAAGATCAGAGCATCACATCTTTAAGGGGTTGATCAGCACACATCTACATGCAACCTTGTGCCCGGTTTTGATTCATTTTTCAATGAACCACAAAAACATGGCGCGATTGTCATCGAAAAACCAGATTGCTACTGAGGCCAACAAAAAAATGAGAGGGTGTGAATAACAAACTAGGAGTCAACTATTAACGCTTAGTTTGACAATGTGGACGGACATCCAAGTATGTCCTCTGATAACAGACCGGACCTTCCTCCCAAAAGTGTGCCGCAACAGGATGAGGGGCAGACAAAGAAGGGCAACCGGGACGCGCAGAGCGAGTGGTCAGCAGGGCAGGTGCTGGTGGCGTGCGGCGGGTCGCAAAGGTGACTGAGCTAATGTAATTGATATGCAGCAGGGGGGGGAGCCGGATCAAAGGGATGTCTGGGATACCAGCGCCATCCGGGCTCCAAATAGACTGATTATCAAACAATGGTGTGTTAATATGTTTTATTGGATGTACTAGAGAAAATCGTCTCGAAATTTTTTTAATTAGAAATTCATCATTTTTGCTCATTTTCTTTTACGGGGAAATATTATTTCATGGAATCAGTAGAAATCCAGCACTTGTGGTTCTTCCCGTGACTGGAAAAGTCAGATTGGGACAAATGCAGTCATCTCTTTACCTGCTATGACTGTCTGCGCTTCAATGACAAAGACATTCGCACTCATCATGAAAGAATCATACACGGAGTGTTAAGAGGTCGCGCTTCATTAGCATATTCGGAGGTGGATGAGTTGCTCTATGCTTCCAACATTAAGGAAATAGTTTGGCAAAGGTCAAAGAACCGCTTTAGGATGAACTAGAGTGGAGGCATTGCCATCCTTGGATCATTATGAGTTCTAAAATATGCCGGAGGAACATTTTTGAAAGCAATAATGTTCTTACCGGTCAAAGAGAGGCAAAAGTAAATGATAATAAGTTGGTTGGCTTTCAGATGAATGTTCATTATGTTATTTGGTCCGCTCATCTTCTTGTGGTAGTCCAAAGACCCCATGAACCTCCAGAGTTCACCCCTGTCCACCTTCACCCAGATGGATGCGGCTCTCCAGTAGCTCCACTTCAGAAAAGTCAACACTTCCACTCATCTATTTGGCCCCTGTTTTGCAGCTTGTCGTCCAACAACGATCTCCCCGTACGATGTGTTTGCCCGCTTTGGATCATACCTCAACAATGGGGAACCACGGCCTGATTGGGTACTGGTCCTGGGAGTGACGAGAGGCTGGAATGTGTTTGTACTGGGAAGCCTTTGGAGCAGACACCTGTTGGTGCGCACCAATCTGAGAATGTTGTATAGTGTGGGGACAGTTGGGGAGGAACAAAGAGGAAGTGGAGGGGCACTAGTTCTGTGATGGGGATGAAGGACTAGCGGTGGGTTAGGCGCCATGACAATGGAGATATTTTTGGGCAGACGTGCGTGTAGGTTGGGTGAACCAAATATTGGGTATTTCCTGAGCCTCATGTAGTGAATAAGACTATAAGGTGCCTTTTTGCATGTCCCAAAAAGTACAAGTATGTTCCGGAGCCGTATCGACGGAACCTTTAACCGGACCACAGTGATAACATTGCGTTGTCTGTCAAGAAGGCCTCGCTAGAACGTGTTCTACAGAATAATAATACGTTCAAGTTTGAGCTACTGTGTCTTGGGTCAGAGTCTCACGTTTACCTTGCAATGGTCAGGGTCTCCGGAGGGAAAACATAAACGGGTCATTAATCAGCCACAGGTTGATGGCGGCTAAGGGAAAACGTCTCCAGCTCGGCCAGTTGCCTTGTGGCTGCTGGCTGTATAAATACTTCAAGGACATCGGCTCCTTGTGGAGCCACTTGCATGCGCTTTGCTGCCAGTTTCAGGACCTCACGATCAGCAAGCTAATCTCCCCGGTGCGGCTAAGGCGCTACCGGCTTCTTCACTAAGTCAATTTTAGATTTGTGATTGGGTTTTCCATCTTCCAGGGAAGTCCATCGTATAGATAAACCAGTGCCACAATGTCTGTGTATATACTTGCAAGCATTCTGTAAAGAGATGAAACCTTCTGCGTTATCTCCGATCTTTATTGAAACAGTGAACAAAACAAACATTTGCAGGCAACGTACAGTTCGCTGAGTTGGAGAGAACAAGGGAGAGAAAAAATAGCAAAAGGTCCCCTATACAGTGGGAATTCCACAGGCTATTCACAGCTGCAATGTAAGAATAGCCTCCCTGTACAAACACACACAAGTGCTTTAAATACAAAGAGGATTAGTTTAGGCACAGGAATATCCATAAAGCATGTGACACACTGCGGCACATTGTGACACATGGAAATGAAAGGCTGGGTCATTGTGGCATCTGCTGTGCCTCATGCGTTTATTTGTTGACACCACGTCGGAATATTTACGCCAAGCCGGCGCACAAAAACATGCAGGAATATTTTTAGCATTGAATCGAACTAGTGGTTAGTTAGCACGTCTGCCCCACAGGTCCAAAGTTCCGAGTATGATTTTGCAACCAGGCTTTCCTGAGTGGAGTTGGAGTTTGCTGAAGTGATGGCTGCTCATCTGTGAAGTGTCAAGATGTTCATTCATATGCATGCAAAATTTGTCTGACCAACGTTCCCACACGTCAGCAGAAGAAACAAAGCTCGAATTTGAATTTTGCTTTCCAACTGCAGTTTAGAAAGGGTCAGTGGGTGCATGATTGAGGCTGGCCTTAGTAAAAATTGCTAAGGTGCCCACGGTGGTGAAGATGACAAATATCCAGAGGAACATGCGGTCCACCACCATGGCCACGTACTGCCAGTCTTCCTTCAGCTGAGAAGCAGAACCAGAGACGCACAGTTACAAATCCTGCATCCAAAGTGAGACAATTCTGATTGGTGCAAATCTCACAGCTTCGTAGTCCTTTTCGGCCTGCAATGCTTCAGCGATGTACGTGATCGCCTCAATGGCTGATTTGAGTTCGGGGGGAAGTGAAAGGTAGCTACTGGGCCCGTCAATAAATTTTTTTAGGTTGGATGTTTTGCCCTCTGCTTGGAATCTGCATACAAATACACAGCCTCAACATAGAGATAGAAATATCTGTCCTGCTTTTACTTTTCCCGGTTTTCCCATCTGACCACTGACCACCAGAGAGCAGTGTGGCTCTCCCTCTCATGGAGCCTGAGCCTGAAAAAAACCCCTTGGTATTCACTTCAAATGCTAGATGAGTTTACAATGCAGTGGTGGTCCTGGCAAAGAGGCTGTGACCTCTGTGAGCGAAGGGGAGGATATGAGAGGGGGCTCCTCATTTTGGGGGGTGGCGATAAGGGGAGAGGAAGAGAAGAGACTTTTTTTTTTTTTTCTCTTTTGGTTTCCTCCCATCAGTGCTCAAAGTAGCACCTCAGCGAGGCGTAAATTACAATTCATTAGACTAATTCGACTAAAACTGGCAGTGTCTGGTGCCAAGACATGCACTAAATCCAATTAAGTGTGTGTGTGTGTGTGTTGTGTGTGCGTGCCTTGGGACATAGTGCGGCCTCATCAAATTGCTCTTACAGACCCTTACCGGGTTGACCTTTTTGCTCTTCGCACTCATTATAATGCTTTTTGTCTCCGATAATGAAGAGGTATGCAGAAATGCCGGTAACCTCAATGTTAATGGGCGTGGCCTCACCTGTTGGGTTTAGGGAACAAGATGGAGGAGTCTGGCTTGCGGATGAAGTACTCGTCGGCGGCCTTGTTGATGGCAAACACTTTTTTCTCCCGCTGAGCAGGCAGCATTTTGAGGGCCAGGGGCACTTCCACTTTGGGGCGCAGCATGCAGAGGTACGGGGGCAGCATATGGATGAAGATCTATGAGAACGGAAGAGGCTCTACTTTTATTTGGACCAGGATTTATGGGCCATATAAGATTTAATTGGCCTGCGTTTTCCTGTTAAGACCGGAAACATTTGTCAAAAGTGGTGAATTTGTGGTGAGCGAGAGCGTGCTGGGTAACGTGATCCATCTTCTCGACAGTTGGCTCTCAAGGTGACCTTGAGTGACGCTTTGGAGGATCTTCTCATTACATGTCGTAATACGATAAAAAAATATTTGGATGTAGGAATTTGGATGTGAAAAATCTCTGACTTCAGGGGTCGACGGGAAAATGGTTTTCCCCGCAGTTGGTCACACGGCACGCACTTACCTTGCGGACCCACATGGGCATCATGTGAGTGTTGGGCGAGCGGTGGTGCAGGTTGAGCACGACCACGCTGAGAATGACTGAGCAGGTGACCAGGATCATGGTGAACATGATGTACTTGACGATGACGGGAACGCCCAGAGAGGTCTCTGGAATTTTGTCCGCCAACAGCAGCAAGAAGACTGTAAGGGTGAGCAAAACGTTGATGGAAAGGCCCATCTTCTCACCTGGCGGGTAGAGGAAAATCGACACGATGGCGTTAGTCCAATTATCTCAGCCAAGTCATAATTGCACTTGGACAAAGTCATAATTGGCGTCAGACCGTACCTGCATCAGGGGGCAGGTAAAAGTTGAAGATGGCGATGATGGTGATGAGGATGCAAGGGATGATGATGTTCAGCACGTAGTAGAGCGGCTTCCTCTCGATGATCAGGTAAAAACTCATGTCTTCGTACAGGTCCTTGTTCATGTTTTTCCTGCATGGTTTGTGTCTGATGTGCCACTCGCCGCTCTCTGGGGTCACACGGTCAGTATATTAATACGACTCTAAGTTCTATTTATAGAGCACTTCAGACCTGTGTGGAAGCACAAACCGGTTTTAAGAATGGATAGCAAGGGTGCTTGTCTGACGGCCATTGGGAGGTCATTTTGTATCGTAGTCAAGATGACGTCAATCAAGACCATTATTGAGACGAGAAAGTATCAAGGCTTTTTGAGGTTGAGACGGGGAAAAGCCAAGAGTTTTGGACATTGAGATTGAGGCGAGACTTTTGAAGATCAAGACTGAGATCCAAGACTTTTGGAGATCAACCACGTCAACACCAAGATTTTTGGAGGTTAAGACCAAGATAAGACCTGAACTTTAAGAGATCGAGACCGAGACAAATCCAAGACTTTTGAAGATCAAAACAGGACAAAACCATGACTGCATGTACCAAAGAAAAATCACACAAGAACAAAGTCCTTTTGATCTCTCAAAGAAGATGTTTCGAGAGGCAAGTGTTGTACGTTGCCTCACCGCTGAAGGCCTGGTCCAGTTGGATCTCCCGTATCTCGTTGCCGTTTGCATCCAACGCGTACTGCAGTTCGATCTCGGTGGAATCGTACGTGTAGGAGCGGAACTGCATGCTGCAGTTCTGCCAGTCGAAGGGGAAATATGTCACCTGGGAGGGAAAAGAAACATTTTGAAGTCCAGCCGAGGTGCCTTGTCAGCCATGAAGGTTATTCTCACCCTAACGCCACAGGAGCTCAGGTAGAGTGCGGGTGGAGTCCAGGTCACCCTGCCATTGCTATACACCTGAACATGAACATGCAGCGCCACATCAAACACTCCATCGTTGCTGCAAGACAACAAAAACAGTTTGAGGAACGAGCAAAACGGCAACGTATGCGTGACGTGAGCTGCTTTACTTGTTGATCAGGTAAATGTCCGGCAGCCAGACTTTGGCAGCGGGAATACGCAACACCTCAATCCCATCATGCTCTTTGGGATCCCACAACAAATTGTAATCCCTCCACTCCTGTTGGGAAAGTACCTATTAAAAAGTGTCCAGATGGAAGGCACGCTATGAACCAAGTGCTTACCAAATTCATAACGACGACAGTGCTCATTTCTTCATTTTTCATATTCTGGAGGATATGACAAATTAGAAGTCAATGTCTTGTTTGGCTTGGAACAGTTTACATGGATGGCATTGGTGTGTGCAAGGGTTGAGTATTCACGCATGTATTATGTGTGCCTCTGTTGGACTGAGCCCGGACGGCTATTTAAAACACAGCGAGGAATGTCAGGCGGACAGCTGACGGAGGGGAAGGACGCTTACTGGAACCAACACGACTTATTTTGCCATGTAACAATACCATCGGGTATTGCGGTTCTTTGCATCCGTTCAATGGAACTCACCATTCCAACAAATGAGGAGAGGGTCATACCCACTCGGACCACCACTCGCTCCATGGGGGTTCGCGCAGGCCGGACCTTGAGGTTGTAGTTAGTCAAGACCTGCTTGGTTAGCGCCTGCTCGACATCTCCTGCTCCTGAAATGTTTAAAGTTAAACAAACAGGTCGTACATGTGTGAAACACAAGTTGGGTCATAAAACGTTTAACCTTTTTTCCGTTTTAGGAAGAATTAGAGAACGGAACCAATGGAAAGGGTTTCTTAACTATCTTCATCCTAATTTGTGAGAACATCCGAGTAGAATACAAAACCAGAGAGAATATATAATAGACACGGTTACCCATTTTGAACTTTTTATGAAGCAATCTTTGGTGACTTGGTGATATAATTGTCAATTCAGCATTTCTTAACTTTAACTTTTTTTTACTACTTGACAGGAAGGTGATGGGAAAGACCGCGACCGCCAGACCTCGTAAACGAGGACACGTCAAACCTTCGAGGAGTTCTGGTGGGTCTAGACTAGAGTAACCTAACGGTGCCAACAACTGGTCTGGATCCAACCAAGGACACGAGTCAAGCAGTCGAAGAGTTCTGGTGGGTCTAGACTAGAGTAACCTAACGGTGCCATCAACTGGTCTGGATCCAACCATGAACACAAGTGAAGTCGTCGAGGAGTTCTGGTGGGTCTAGACTAGAGTAACCTAACGGTGCCAACAACTGGTCTGGATCCAACCATTGAGTAAGTGACCCAGATTTCTTATGTTGTATATGTTTAAAGAAAATGGTGGCTAAATGGTGAACTTGTTTAATCAGGATATATTTGTGTTTTGTTTAAATACACGGGGTCCTCGGTTTATGACGGTCTCGGGTTACGCTGTGTTTACAACACGCGTCTCCTATTTCAAGCCTTTTTTCCGGCCTAAGCGGTTTTGTGTCGTAAGCGTCGTCAAGACGTCGTAAGATTCGTAACGCGTGCGGGAACTAGTCGGTGCCTGCGGCGAAAGAATAAACCGCGATAGAGGCTGTGGACCGAGGAAGACGGCGTTACCCACTCACGTGGTATACGCCATTTTGGACTATTGCGTCATCTCTCTCTTGCGACGCCCGTTCCAGTGTGCAAGCCAACCGCAGGAATAAAGGTAAGGAATTGTTTTCCCAATAAATCAGCACATAACCTTCAAAATATTTCACAAGATGAGCGAATAGAAGAAAGGGATCATCAACCAATCCTCTTGGCACAATCTCTTCAGGTCATCCAGTGACTTAGGTCCTCTTGTCTTTAGCCCCCTCCACATGTTTTCAATGGGGTTCAGGTCTGGGGACTGAGATGGCCATGGGAGGAGCTTCAACGTAAAACGAAACAAATGGACGACTGCTCCTCAGTTGTTCGCTGTAAATTTGAACTGGAGATCTCTTATTCTACAGGGAGGCGCATGAAGCATCCTGGGAACACTAGCACCCCCTGGCATAAGGCTGGAGAACCTTTTTTCGTAGCCTCCGTACGGCCTCTTTTCAAACACGACGTTACAGACAGATATTATATAAATCAGCTTAACTGCGGAAATTAGTTAATATAGCCACAGTGTTTGAACACTTGAACAGCGACGTAAAGACAGAGAGCAGTTCTAAGTGCATAGCCTGTCAACATAGGCGGCCGTGTGGTTACGCAATCCTCAGAGGAGGCTAGACAGGAAGTTGGGTCCTCCGAGCGAATCGTCTTCGGTTTTAAAATAACTATAAAAATTTACCGATTTTGGTTCAAAATGATAAAACACTATTGAAATTAAAAGGAAAATGCTTTTATAATAAAAGAATTGAATCTGTTTTTCCCGTTTTCATGATGGCAGGGGCGGCGTTGCCTCCTCTGACCGCACGTCCCTGATACATACGTGTATATAGTACATACGTACTACATACATACGCACGCACGCACACGCACGCACACAGACACACCCGCACAGACACACACACAGTACAAGCTGACAAGTGTTGCTTACCTCCCAGTGAACTCAGGCTGCATATGCCGCACACCAGCAGGAGCAAGTCTGCGCTTTTCATAGTGACAGAAACAACAAAACTCCAAATCAAAACAAATGGTTGTTTTTTTTTTTTTCCCCAACCCGTCTGGCGTCTTTCTTTGGTCTTTTTTGCTCCCGTGCAATTCCCGTGGAGATCTTTAGTGTGACTTTTAGTCCGAGTGGACTGTTGTTGTCTGTCAGTCAGGCCGGACAGGCCATCTGCTGACTGCTCCAATTACGACGGACAAGGGGGAGGCGAGATTTTGTGTGTGTGTGTGTGTCTGTTTATGTGCGTGTTTGTGTCCTTTCCGGCCAGTAACTGCCTATATTGCTCATTTGGTCCCGCCTTTACGGTTGGAACCGTTTCCACTCTTTGGGGAAAATATTCTACAAGCTATTTGTGCAAGATTTTCTCTTTGTAATGATCTCAAGACTTTTATGGACATCGAATCAGGACACGGCCATGCCAGTTTGGGCCTTCTTTTCCAAGCAGACAGCCCGTAAAAATAAATGAGAGATGTGGCGCTTAGCGCCGACCAACAACATGCCAGCATCATTTATGATCCGCTCCGGCCACCATTTGGTCGGCGGCCAATTTAATTAGCATAGAAGCAAAAGTGTTAACAGTCAACCGGCGAGGAGTGCATCAACAATAGATCACTCGCGTTTTATCGGTGGAGTTAAATTGGATTGTTTTCGCGGGATCATACGCATCAGCAACAAGTGTTGACGTTATCAGTGGAAAATCAATTTAACGGCGCCAGACACACTTAATTCAATTAAGAACTCTGCCGCATTATTATCCTCTTTTGTTTGGGGGGGGGGGGGGGGGGGGGGGGGGATGAACTGAGTCTTAAATTCCTATTCTACTTTTATCAGAATAAAAAAAAAAACTCTGACCACCAATGTTACAATCATACAAATATATTAGTTTGTTTTATTCAATTATATCCTTGACTTTATGTAAGTTATTATAGAAATAAATGCATATCATATTGCAAATGCAGGGTGAAGATTTGAAGGGGTTAGCCGAGGCCATGAAGTGCTTCAAGAGTAAATAGAGGCCAAAGTTCCTTTCTGTCCAGTAAATGATTTGGCGCATGCAAGCTCGTTGTCTCGTCTCGGTGTGTTTGGAGTTCCTCAACACACCTGTGTCGTTCTCTCGAAGGAAATACGTCTACACAGAGATAGTGGATATATTTTCTTGCCCCCCTTTGTATACAAAAATAGTGTCCTTGTAGCTTTGGACTGCTGGAAGACTGAAGCCAATCGGATTTGGAAGACAATGATTTCCTGGTGTAGTATAAAGAGCGGCGACAAAAATAAAATCCTTTGTGTGGATGGACGCGGGATTCGATCAAGGTCGACAGCAAGTTAAGGGGAGGTGTGCGGGGAAAATCCCGTGGCGGAGGTTGGTCAGTTCCTCTGTACTTGTTCCAGGTGAGGAATTAAGGAGACGTCCCGGAGGGACCACAATAACCTTGAGATTTTTACTAAACACCCAATCGGACACACGGACTTTGTGCTGCGTATGCTTTGGAGAAGGAAAATCATTGTGTGTGTGTGTGTGGGGGGGGGGGTCTGGCTAGGTGGCTGCATGTAAAGGTCACTATATGTAAAGTACGGAAGCTGGCACAGTGCATTGCAGCTACCATGTCCAACAATCACTAGCTCTACATTCCACACCATATTGAGTTCCGATAACAATTATGATAATGTGAGTGGGCTGGAAGTAGAAGAAGAAAAAGGACAGTGTCACTCTTTTGTCAGAATCACCCACGCTGCCTCCCCCACCCCACCAACTGTTTTTTTTTTTTTGGTGTTTTCTGCTGCATTGCAGATGTGGCGAAGGGACTCCACCGCAAAGTAACCCACACGCACACGCAAGGGCACATACAAATCAAAGCCACTACACGTGAGCTTGCAATATCAATATTCACCATCCCTCGTGCTACCCCTGTCACAGACATGGTGGTGGCTGCACCAAGTTAATGGTGTTTATACACACACACGCACACACACACACCCTCGCCACATACAGTATCCATATAGACCCCATCGAGTTTAAGTGTTAGCCATGTGGAAACTTCCCTCTCATCCTGGGATGACCCTCACTGCAGTCTGCACTCCCCAGGGAGGAGAGTACAGTACTTGTAAAGTCTAGCGTTTAACCCTCGCCCGTATTGATGCTTTAAATAAAACACCTAAAGCAAAACTTGTGTGCTCTATTCATGATACAGCAGTGCCTTGAGTGTGACAATCATCTTTCCCAATTGTGTGAATGGAAAGGAAATGACATTTATCCATCTTGGCCACCTGGGGTCAATAGAAAGGGCAATTCATATTGGACGCATGATTTTCCTGTCTGGATGCCGATGCAGCAGCCAATCATATTGCAGCGGGGCGTGTCCTGACTAGAACCCAAATGGGATGGATGCATATAGTTCTTTGCAGAGGATAAAGAATACAGATTGACTGTCCAGTTCTTAAGCAACATAGACGCGAAACATTGCCTATGTGAGCATTAGCCTTAAGCTAGCAGATACATGGCTAAACTGTGTTGTTGTTTCAAATACGCTTTTAATTATTTTTAATTTTTAATTTGGCATTTAACTTCAACTGGGAGTGGCATTAAATCGCTTGACGTTTTTTTTTTTTTTTTTCTCCCAAGACTTTTTACTTATTCTATCTGACAAGTAGGCTGTAAATCGAGCCAATTGTTTCTCAAGGCACCACTGTATCCTTTTTTTGGCATCAAAACCCAGAGGTAACGTTTTAGCTACAATTCTTGCCTCTTGATTTAACCCTGAAAAGAAAGTTCTTTTTTTTTTTTTTTAATAATATTGCAATATAGAAATGTCCCAGCCCTTAGAATGAAGTAGTTACCAAAGATGATTTTTTTTTTTCACAGTTAAATCTTCCGCACCTCCACCCAAGCAGTATCTCCAATCTCCGTATCTCATAGTCTTAATTCTGTTCTCGCAGCGGGCCCGTTTAATTAAACATTTGTGTAATTACTTTGTGAAGAATAGTCAAACATTTAATGGACTTAGTGATCCATAGGGGATGACTGGTCAAACATGGCAACCTGAAGGTCTATTTAGCGATTTAATTAAGGTCTTAAGCACTTCCGCCCGGTGTGAAAGCGGTGTTTTAACAATTACCGGCTTGGAACAAATGTAACAATTATGGAATTATTAAATGGGTTCAGTTCATCGCAACTTTTCTCTCCTTATATTCAGTCTCCCTTTGCTTAAAAGTGAGAAGATATTCACTTGTGTAAAGATGGAATTAATTATTGCTGTTTTTGTATTTTTTTTACACAATAGTGGATTGATGGCTATTTAGGGGGCTATTCATTTCATCTGTGTGTTTTTGGAAGGTTGTGATCAACATCATAAAAAGTGAAAAATTGAGTACAAGTCACAAACTCATCAAATCACACCAGTTGTGGATGGAAGATACACACACACACACACACACGCACACGCACACACAGGGCTTCTTAAAAAGTTGCTGACAAGCATGGAAGACGTTGATCGAAGCAATCCAATTAAAACAGCATTCCACCATTGCACCCGTGATGGTAAATGCCAGGAAGACTTTTTGCTCAGCTGCTGGACCGACTCGGGGGGGTTGGGTGAGACGGCGCTTATGGCAAGAAGGGCACACCTCTTGTGGGAGTTATTGCTTCCCATATTGTAGTCACACAGAGGTTAGGACGTGAAGGTCGACGGGGAGGTTATTTTCCTCAGTGTCCAACTCTGTTTAGGCGTCCCCCAGGGGTCCCCCTCGATCCCGTGCTCTTTTCTTTCAGCGCTAGGACGACGAGGTTTTGGTTTTGCTTTGAGGGTCTTTCTTGTCGATATGGTGCACAGGCGAGTCATTGGAGGTCTTGGGCGTTTTCCTAGGCGGACTCTGCTCGGCGACGTCGTGTAGAGACGGCTCTCTGTACATGGCCACTGTATAGGAAGTAAGAAAAAGAATTCATTTGTGGTAGGACCTGAAACCGCCTCAGAATCTTTACTACCTTCAATGAGTTTGGGTAGAAAATGTGCGGCGCCCTTGGTCTTCTTGACGCGATTTCCCTTCATGACCTGCCCGTCCCGGTTGATGCCGATGTACCAGGCCCGACCCGATTGCGTCTGTCTGTACAGGATGGACGAGTAGGTGACGTAGTAGTTCTCGAACACGCATTCTTTGAACTTGCACTCTGGCGTGAAGTGTTCCTGGAAGACACGCACGCAAAGGTGATAGGTGAAGAATAACACATTTGAGGTATGGCCAACTGGACGGAAACGAAGCCCACCTTTCATCCTGACAGGGTTACTAGACCGAGATCCTGATACCGGGATGCCATTACTTATCCTGCGCTTCACGTGTAACAAACAACAGACTTAGCCCACCCCTCCTTCTCCCTCGGACGGTCCAGCATGCCCACTTTCGGCCTTCAGTACACAAACATTTAAACTGTGACAATATGTCAACCAGCGGTACATCCGCTGCAAAGTCTTGCCCTTCCTGCAGCTCCCACGGTTTCCCTCTCAATGCCTCATTCCGCTTATCCTTCTTCACGGCATAGCGGCTACGCCACACCCCACCCGCCAGCCCGACCGCATCCTTCCGTCATGTTGTAACCTTGTCGGGGAACAAACCAATTTACAGGATTGATTTGGAGCCTTGATGTGATGCTGAGCAGAAAAGACCTGAATAAGGACTTTGCTCTCTCTCTCTTTCTTCTCTCCCTCACTCCTTTCACATTGCCGTCTGCTCCTGGAGCTTTTCTTGAAGCTTCGGTGGAATATCTACACCTGGACAGTACAAAGATGAAATCCCCCGTCCTCTTTTTGCTAACAACTAAGCGTGAGACTAGCAAAGGGAAGAAGTCAACCCCCTCACCCCGGGTGGCTGTCAGTTGGACTACTTTGTGTGACAACACACTCATTTAAGTTGCCGCATTATTTAAGAGGTGGGGGGGGAGCACATCTGTCTGCCGAGCTTTTACTCTGACATCACGCCATCACGCCAATCTCAGAATTTCCTTCTCGGCAAAGGATGAAAGGTCTCTTGGTCACCCCTCGTCACCTTGATCTTAGCCCGTGCTACTTAGAGCCGACTTGAACTTGCTGCTGCACTTCCTCGACTCTTCAGTAGAGGGTGCTCTAAACTTGCAGCAACCTACCGCATCGGCACAGTCCCCAGGCTTGTTTCTGTGCAACTTTTTTTTTTCTTGCAGCAAAAGCATCCAGGTGTTCACTGACGCTTCCCCTCGAGTCGCACCTGTTTGAGAACACGCACGTCGTTACACAACTCCGCTCGTGCGCCAACCATGTGACCCCAGATCGCTCACTTGCAACGGCACGAGAGGCGATGGCGAGAAAAAGAAGAGGGGATAAAATAATTTACCACGAGGCCTCTGGGGAAATGGATTCAGTGTAAGAGCTCTGCGAAACGTCAATAAACATTAGGCCAGGAAAAAAAAAATGGATTACTCTTTGATTGGACACAAGAATTTGTAAGCTAACTTTAGTCGCACGCATTTGTTGACCACGTTCAAGAGGACGAATGTATTTCCCGGCATCAATAAGGCGCTTGCGCATTATGTGAATGTTTGCTGACTAATGCTTTAGTATTCAAAACGGGGCAGCTCAAGCGCCACATTAAAACATTGTTACAAAATAAAAATGGTTTGTTGCCTTAAATTCTAAGTGACCACAACCTTTTTATCCCCTTATTTTTTTTTTACAGTGCAGGTCGTTCGTGAAACCTAGAAAAAAAAACATATGCACTGGAAATAGTAGAAAAGAAATTCTTCTGTTATTTGAATCTCCCTCATTTACATGACAGCCGGTAATGAGAACAGCTGGAGAGGTGCACGGGTGGTCAAGAAACAGAGGCGGGGGTCTTCACCTTGACTACCAGACCCTCATTGAGCATTTGGGGCATTTCCAAAGGGAACGCGAATTATTCGCCCGCTTTCTTCCCCTCGCCACATTTCCCCTCATCCGTCACATGGCTTCTCATCTCCTTCCTTCAGGCCATATGGGTCTTGCCACTTGAGGAGACACATTAGAGACGAGGTAGTGTGCCTAATGGGGGTCTCGGTGCTGGTGGGGCGGGGGGGTTGGCGTGGTTTTTAATTTCCTTGATTTAAAAAAGAAAAAAAATAGAAAAAAAAGAAAAAGTCTGAATATTGACTCCGGATACGACTGTTTGAAGAATATTTTTGCTTGAGCTCCACAGTCTTGTTTCATTGAGGTGTTAGATGCGGAGGATGGGAAAGGGAATACGACTGGGTGCCTGCCAGATTCCAGAGATTTTTTTTTTCTCCCCCAACATGAGTCTCTTCTTGAAGGGAGGAAAAATGAAAGGAAGGGGAGCAGAGGGATGCTGACTCAAAGGAAAAAGAGACTAGCAGTTTGTGATATGATGGCAGAGATGAGAAGGAAGGTCACAAAATAAATACATTTTAAATATATAAATATGTATATTTGTGTATGTGTATTTCTCAACCTCCTTGCGCATTTCCAATCTCAATATTAAGTCCCAAGGGGCAACCCTGTGTTCATTGTTTTCAGAGTTTGGAGTTTTACAACTTTTTCCCCTTGTGGGTTGGATGGTGGAGGCCCCGCTACTGGTCCGACCCAATTATGTCTTCCTGCCTCTCTGTGTTTATACCTGACTGCACATGTGGCTTTGCTGAGGGCATGCAGTGGGAAGCCAAATTGACCTGGGTAGACAGTGTGTGTGTGTGTGTGTTTTACCGTACAGTTTAACACAGCATGACCGCCGCTCCCCCTCCTCTGTCCTCTACACACACACACGCTAGCAGCAGCCACACATAATTTCCCTCTTGTCTCTTCCCAGGAGGCTTTTCCACACCCCGCGTTTAATAAAATGGGCCACCGTGTCCTCAGCTGAGCGCTATTCATTTATTCATTTCATAACTCTGGTAACTGGTGTCGCAGCAAGAGGCCGACTTGTTTTCAATGATTCGTTTTCAACATTGTGTTCCGACTACAAGAGGGCTGATTGATTTTGAAAAATAATCAAAATTTTCCTCTTATATTAACATTGCAATTTAATGTGATTTTTTTTTTTCTTTTCCCAAGGTCATCTTGTGTTTTTTCGACTCAGATGATAAATTAATCCATATTAGAATAAACAATATCCGATTTGTTATCCATGAATGATTTGCTCTTTTAGGTTAAGCATATATATATATATATATATATATATATATATATATATATATATATATATATATATATATATATATATATATATATATATATATATATATATATATCACTTTACACATCATTTTATACCTTTTACATTAAAATCAAATAACATTTGTATTAGTGTTCACTCCAGCAACCTCGCAAAATTCACCCAAACAAATTTGTGACATGAAAATTGCATTCTTCTTCATTTCGCGTCAATTTCTGTTCAATTAATTGTTCCACCCCCCACCCCAGTACAAATTAGCAATCGAAATTCAATTTTCTAATCGTATTGCTCATATGTCAAAGGCGTAAACTCGTCGGGCAGGACATTGAGTGTGACCCTGACAAGATGGTAGAAAGAGGAGCACAAGGACAGCGGTGAAGGGGGACATGCAGATAAAAAATAAATAAATAAATAAATAAATAAATGCATAAATAAATGAATGAAAGACAATGCAGCTGACACAATGCCGTTGTCACATCCCTCCAAGCTAAAGTGCTTGTTTGGTGATGCTCGTGGAAAGGGAAGTAAAGTGTTGAATAATTCACCCGCTGTTTGCAAATACTACGTGCATGCGCATTGACTGACGTCTTGTCGCTTAGCCGATGCACCTCGGCTACCGTCCATTTGTTACTTGACTTCATCACAAGCAAAAGTGCGACTAGTCCCAAATGCCGCTTGAACCGTTCTTTCATGTCGCATTGAAAGAACACACAGGAATAAAAGCTACGCGGCTATGTTGCGCAACTTTGTAAACTGCAGTCATATGTTTTCGTAGATCAAGAAAATATCCTTAAGTATTGTTCAATTGTCTGTCTACGTGTGATGTGTTGCTGCACCGTTTGTGTTCGAGTTCCCGTCGCTCAACACTCATCGAAACGCTAATTGTTAACTTAGGCCAGGGGTCACCAAACTACGGCCCGCGGGCCGGATACGGCCCGCGGGACCGTTTAATCCGGCCCGCCAACCCTGAACAAATTGTATTATTAAACTTTTTTTTTTTTTTTTTTGCTCATTTTGCCTGCAATGACTGCGTTTGCCCAGTAGATGGGGAAGCGCTCGCCTGCGCATTTACTACCGGAAGCCGTGTCAGAAAGCTCGGTGCACACTCACAAGTGCGTGTACGGACATGGCGCACTCGCGCTCTATTTGTATCAGTCCCGAATTTAGAGCGTGGGCTGTGACGACAGCATTCTTGTAATTTGCGCGCTGAGCTTTCAGATGCAGTTTTGCGCTAAAGCCACCCACAAACCTTCCCCTGGAATCCTTCCGTTAAAATGTCGCCCAAGTAAAGCAGGGTGAACACAGTGCCGAGCGTTTAAAAGAGTTGCCAATTTGGCTCGACGTACGCGACGTGACGTTCAGCCACATGAACGTCAACATCTACCCGTCACAGATCGAGGTAAACGGACAAACACCTCGGATCTCGCCTAAGAATTGCCACAACAAATTTTACTCCAGACTATGACGCACTATCAAACTTTAACAAAAAAGACAGCAGTGTCTACAAGCCTACTGGAACCTACAAAAGGATTATAAGGAAGGAACACAAGAACTTTAAGAGACTGCTCATATGTGTCAGAGAGGTTCTGCTCTGACAACTGAGCTGAACTTTTATCTGTTAAGATTGTTCATGGCACAACAGAAAGTTAATGTTCCATGGTTTTTTTTCTATGAAGAACCCAGAGAGAGTTATTTAGTTATTTATTTCCTGTTTTTTCTGTGAAGAACTCAGAGAGGGTTTAGTTATTATTTATTTCATTAATAGTGTTATTATTTGTTTCCTGACTTTTTTTCTGTAAAGAACCTGGAAAGGGTTATTAAATAACCGTTATTTGGTTATGTGTGGCTTTCTGGAAAACAATATTTTTTTTAAGCTCCCCTACGATCGTCACACTTTTTCTGTTACAAACTGCCACCGGCCCGCCATCAGAGAAGGGAAAGGTTATGTGGCCCTCACAGGAAAAAGTTTGGGGACCCCTGACTTAGGCCTTTCCCATTTTATGTTAGTATTAAGCTAGCAATCTTTTCTGAGGCAAAGTTTTCTGGTTGAGTTGAATACACAATGTGTGGATCTTGGAGGTTTTTTTGAAAAATTTTCGCAACGACGCCCCTCCGCACGGTGTCCGCACGGGCCGAATTTTTGCATTGTGAACCTGCCGAGATTTCTAAACCGCGTGGAAGCTTTCGTGTGGAAAACATGGCGGACCAGCAAGCACTGTTAAGTGTTTACTACTTTCTTTGTTTTGATGTTAAATCTGCTTCTTTAGATTATTAATTTGTTGTGAACATTTTTTTTTTCCGTGTGCGACACCAGCATCTCTGGACTTTCTTATCCCAGTTAAGCTATCAAGTGTGCCGGTTAAACAGGACTGTTAGTTTTAGCAGCGTAACCTTTCCCTTAATGAGGTTGCACTGCTCGGATGGTCAGCCCGGACCGATGACTCGTCTTCCCGCATTGCGGAGCCAGCGCTCACTCAGGCTCTTTTGGATTCATCCTGGGGCGGGGGACACCATACTACTCGCACGTTTCCAGCCGCATGAAGAAAAATGCCTCCCTCCTCAATTTCCTTCCTGCAGCTTTGCCCTCTAGCTTTCATTTGGAGGCTTACACTTGCAGTGAGTAAGAGGCAGGTTGTTTGAGGTCGGGACGGGAAACAAAAGCCTCCCCGCACATCCGGCTACCCGCCTTTCCCTGTCATCTCACAGGGATTTTCTCAAACTTTTTTTCTGCAGGGGTACTTTCCCGTGTAAGATAGAAGTGGGTCACCTTGGCTCTGTTACAATAAAGCCTATAGCGATTTTTCCCAACTGTGCAAAAAATGAATGTAGCGGAAATAAATATCACAATCGTTTTCCGGTTTTGACCGAGTCCAACTGAGGTTTTGTTCCTAAAAATGAGCGTCCTCTTTCAAAAGAAACTTAAGGTTATCAAAATAGCCACATTATTGTTTCACTTGACCGCGAGCGCCAAAGCACGCAGTCTTTTTATTTCAGTCATGTCGGCCAACAGCGGGATTATAAAATTTGGTTTTTGGCTTTAGCCACTACATAGCCAAATTAGTTTCTTTTTTTGTTCCATACTTTTCCCCTTTTAATAAGTTAAAGGACAACGTCAGTCTCAACTGTTTTCATCAATGTTTTTTTTCTTCTTAAGGTCTGATCTTATCTAGACTTGGATCTTTCAGACTTGGACCTCGGACTAGGACTGGATAAAGGTGGACTATAGACTAGAGCCCTGAGTGAGTGGCCCATACCGAAGTGTAGAGGTAGCCCTCGCTGTTCATGGCCACGTAGAGCCCCGTCTTGGTGCTTTGGATGGCCACGATGCGGAGGCCCACAGGAATCAAGTTGAACTGCACTGTTGAAAACACACGCAAACAAAAAGATCAGAAAGTGGGAGGAATTAAAACACCGGCTGTATTCAACGACGGGAAATCCAAATTTTTTGTATTTTTCTTTTCGCCACAAGTATCATTCGAAAGCCATTCCATGCGCACGTCAATGCCCTCAATTACGTGTGTGCATTCTCAAGTGAGGGATGGATGGGTGGGTGAAGGATTTTATTTTTTTCCCCTTATCCCGGAAATGAAATATGGAATACTAGCAGGTTTCCAATCAATTTCAAATCGAGAGTTGCACCGGCATAATAAACGGAGACAGAAAGTCAATTATGGCTACAATGAGGGCGGGGGGGTTGGGGTTGGGTGGGGGGGGGGAGTTTGGGAGTCAGCGTAACTTACTAGGCAAATGGGAAATGCATTGAACTTTTCCTTCCATTCACTGAAATAAAGCGTCCGATTGTGGTAAATGTGGGCTCTTGTTGAAGGAGCCAGCACCTCAGCCAGCGCACGTGTCCCTCCTTGTCTTTCCGGAGGGGCTCGGCTTCTGTTTGCCTCATCGATCTCTGCATCTCAAAGAGGCGCTCTTGCAAATGAGCCAAGTGTCACAATGGGAGGACAAATAGAGGGGAGAGCGCGATGGCTGGGAAAAAAAAAAGAAAGAAAATCCAATGTAGGCATCCAGGCTTTCTTTGTACTGTAGCCTGCCTTTCAAGTCCCGCTTTGACTTTTGTTCGGCCCTCGATAGTTTGCTTTCTTCCACAGTAAATAAGGCCTCACATCTACATCGTCGTCACCATCATCACCATTCCTGAATAGACACTCTTCCTCTGTTTTATTCAATTCGCCTGGGGTAAAAAATAAAAGATTAAAAAAAAAAAAAAAAGCGCTTGTTTACTTTTATTTGTTGTTCCCCCGGGGAGAGGAAATGAGAGGGACGGGAAGAAGGTGTTGCCAAATCAATCCCGCCAGTCAATTTCAGGCCTGGAGATCATAGAGACAATAAATAAGCAAGAAGGGCGTGGAGTGGTGGAGGTAGAATGGATGGGAGGGGTGGGGGGTGGCAGCGAGACACAAAATTAAGCGATGCAAATGGCGGGATTGTGCGATTTTTGCAGGTTGCATTGTGCTACAACTGAGTTGGATGTGAAATCTATTGCAGTGACAGTACAAGTGCTGTGCTGCCTTGAGATTAGACTTGACTAGCATAATGCTAACACACAATGGGAAACGCCTTAGATGGGCCAACACAACTAGCATTACTATCACAGTAGTTGCAAACCTGTAAAAAAAAACAAATCGTACCAACACATGACGATATAGTACTTTATAACAATGCTCAAAGGCACGTATTCTTTATCCTCTGCAATAAAATTACTGATATTACTCCAGCTCTTCTGTTAAATTTCTTAATTTGTACTGTTATTTAAAAAAAAAAATCTGTTCAAACATGTTCCCTTTCTGTATCAATTCTTATTTTCCGATATCAGTAATTAGGCAATTTGCAAAAATAATGGATATTAACAATTCTTTCAATCATAGCAAAACATTTTCCAAAATCCTTACTACAAGTCAAAATATTTCAAAACAGGACACATTTGATAACAATTTATATTGCTGTTTTGGGGGGGGCTGGAACAGATGAACAGATGAACAGATGAACAGATTTCCAGTCATATGACTAGGAAAGTATGATTTGAGTTGTACTATGGTATTGTGGCGGATTCCACGAGACACAGCACACGCCCCATTTCACTTCACGTCGTATGCAATTCCTCAAGCGCTCACTCTCACGGTCCTCGTCTTGTTCCTCGCAGTTCTCAAAGCTTTTAAATTCTCTTGTGCTGAATGATATCAAGCACGGGGGAAAGTCGGACAAAGAGACTCGGATGGTGGGTTGGAGAGCGAGCGAGACGTGTTGCAGAGCAAAGACGCAGATAAATAACATTTCCTTCCAACAGCGGGAGATGCTAATTAAAGAGGATAAAAGTCAGAGGACGACGCCGCTCCTCGTGGCTTTCTGATCTACACGCTGAGACTCAATATGGCTTTCATCACCCCAATCTCTGCTTTCCTCCCGTCTTTCTTCTGTTTCCCTTCTTTTATCTTCCCACATTGTGCACCCGCCCGGTTCCTTCCGCAACAGAGTCGTTTGGGGTCAAATGAAGTAGAAAGCTTAATTGGCCGTGGAAAAACATTTGCAATGCGATTATAGTATTATGATCGTTATACAATCGGTTAAAGGTGGAGTCTGGTGGAAAGACGTAGCCTGGCTAACGCTAGCACGTAAACAAAAAACTCAATCTGGTGCCTTGAGGGATGCAACCATTTACTCGGGAGAAACCCAGCAACACACTTAACATAAAAAAAACACTTAACATAAAAAATATTGATTCATTAATATTTAATAATAGTAATAATAATAATAATTTTAATAATAATAAATGATAATTTCCTAATAGTCATTTAAGGAGATTTCAAAAATACCGCTTTGCTAGAAGCCTCGTATCTTTGTTGTCAATCTCCAGATTCGTCTACGGAAAGGCAATGCTGTCCCTCGGGTCCTTTTTGTCCACGTCTCGCCCCCGCTGGCCAGGCAGTCCACGAGGGCAGGTGACAAATAGAGTCCGACAGGTGTCCCCGTGTTTTTGGCCCGTGAAGAAGGGATTGCCTGTGTCATAGTCAGGCGGCGTCACGACACCATCCAAAGTCTCGTGTTACACAGTGTTGATTGATACCCACTCGCTGTGTCACTTGCTGAATAATTCTTCGGTGGCGCTTGAGCACCTAATGCCTGTTTTTCTTCATCAGACTCCAGAAGTACGACATGACAAAGAGAAATTTCAGCGTCTCTGAATCTGGTTTTCTTGCATGCCGACCAAGTACGGCCTTTTCACTTTTTGCACCACTTGACCAATTCCAAACCCCAAGTAAACAAAGTCCCCACTCAGCAAACAACAGCCTGCCAATGTTTACGTCACGTAAAAAGGACAAGCGGCGGCCCCGCAGCCAAAAAAGTCTTAATGAATTGCTACAATGTAAATTTCACCCAGGCGGTCGTTGCCCCTCCCACCGGGCTGTAAATCGAACAATTGTGCCAACTTCATGTTTTGCGTCCAAATTGGTGTCGTGACAGAAAAATACCGTGTTCCCACATCACCGACATCCCATAATAGTGACCCGGCCGGGAAATCAGGAGGCTTTTGGTCGTGTAGTGTCTTATCAGAATCAAACCAGGGTGCCCTCATGCATTGATTGGGACCTTCTGATATAGGGTGTGTTCTCCAACCTGAATACTTCTCCCCAACTTTTCTCGAGTGCAGATGAGTTTACCAACACGTTGAACCACCCCACGACGTCGGTATTAGGGAGTATTGACTTACAGAAGGAGCTGCTTTCGTCCTTTGTGCCTTCCATGGTGCCGTTCGGCAGCATTTGAAGGTAGAAGCCATGTCGGCAGTAGAGCCGCGTGACGATGCCCTTCAGCTGCGGCTCTGCGAAGCAAACACACGAGGGAAGGGTTAACCGGGTGCACGTGCATGCGAAGGAAAGCCCAAGTTCTGATATTCGCACTGGGAACTGGTCCTGTAGTAAAGACGTCGCAATGTGTACGGGTCGTCGAGACGGCGCGTCGTTGTCATCGGGCCGATCAGAGTCTCTGTCAACCGATGCTTGCAGTGAGTGGGGCAATCAGTCACTGCTAACAGGATCTCCAAATATTTACAACCTAGCTTTTATTTTGGCTATTTCCTCTATTTAATGACAATCGCACCATGTTTGTGTAGTTCACGGTCAAGTTACTGGTTGGAGTCCCAAAACCCAATACAGGCTCTCAGTTTTCAATAGAAGTGCGCCACAAAATTGCTTGGTACGCGGCAAAGAGTCGCCATCTGTACATTTTTCAGTCCACTTCAGCTGCGTAATCCACACCCGGTGTTCATGATGTTTTGGCGTATTGGGATTCTGTTTCGCAAGGAGCCAATTTGCGGCCGAAATACGAGTTGTGCGCGTCTAGTCTAAGGGCGCTGCAACCTAAAGAGTGGAAGATGTATTAGAAGAAGCGGCGGTGCGCAAATGTTCCCGCGATCAACTTTTAATGAGGAGCATCAACTATGAATGAGAACAGAGAAATCCAGGAGCAGCTGGCAGTTTGCCCTTCGTCGACAGCGGGCTTGTGTGAATGCGTGTGCGCCTAAACCTTTAATTGAAACGGAGCGCCATGTAAAAATGAAAATTCTCACGCTCTTATTCAGCACATCTCTGTTAATCATTTACAGCAACAAATATCCTTTTCAACACACTCCTTCATTGTGCTTGAAAAATCAATTTGCAGTCTGTCCTACAATCTGTCCGCTGATTGGACACCACGATCTCAGTGGCGAGACTGAATTTCTGGAAGCCGCCGTGGATCAAACCTCATGCATCTGTGGTTGGATGGCCGGACGCAGAAGGTCAAACTGGAGTGTGGTAATCTGTAATATCCCGAGAGTTAATCCCAAATTAAGCCTCAAACCACACATGAGGCCATGTGCCGCTTAGCACAGCTGCCTTGGATGGTGTAACCCCTGGCGGTGGGCGGAGCCAGTTGTTGACCTTCACTACGCTAATCCTGTAATAACCCTGTACCTGAGCGTCTCAAAGGGGATATCAATCCAAAATGAATAAAATTCCAGATAAAATCTGTTCTTGACAAATCTATAAAACAAATGAAAATAGATTGAGAAGCGTCTTTGGTCCGTCCGACCGGCGACGCTAATTGCTCCCCACAACAATGTGCTTCTCGTCGCAAACGCTGACGTATCCCTGCGGCGAAGGCCGCCGCTTCCCATTCGCGCGTTCGATATGCATAAGGCAACGCAACCTCCTCCTTCAGCGCCTGACATCCCGTTCTTGCCGCCGACTGACAGCGGGAGACAAAGCACCGTCAACTCTTGTCAAGAAGTAACTCTACGAAGCCCATTTGATTTACACCGGTGAAGTTGCGGAACGCCACGTCACGTGTGTTTTCTTTATGTTCCGTATTGTTTAAAAGCCAAACTCGGCCATCCGCCGTCTTTTCGTCGCCGGTGCCGGCAAAAAGGTCAACACCGTTTGGGAAAATCCTGCTTGACTGCGGCCACGCGCGACTTGCAGCAACCACTTCCTGCCGCTTTTCCACAGTTAATAAGCTTGTTACTCCCTACTGACTCCAATATTTTCTCTCTCGCTCTCTCTCGCTCTCTCACCATAAGTATGAGAGGCCCCGGGCTATTAATCTGTGGCTATACAGTATGGATTTTACAACTGCTAGTATTTCAACTCTCAGCATTTATGGCATCAAATAGTAAACGCTTGAAGCTGAATGAAAGAACGAACGAACGAATGAAGGAATGAATGAATGAATGACATCCCCTATGTTGAATGTGGAACATCTGGAGTGATGGGAAGAAATGTGAAGGAGAGTCTTTGCGATTGATGATTTTGAACTAGTTGTGACTACAAGAAGAGTGAGTGAATGATTTAAAAACAAAATACTGCATCTTGAGAAGAAGTCCAATGATACGCACAAGGTCAAGAAAGATGACATATTAAAATATCTCAAATAAATAAACACTGAGGAAAGCTGCTTGCACACTGGTTGGAGGCTTTGAGACTGTTGTTGTTTATCTAATAGGATTACCATGATCGCATTTAACTGGGAGCACTTTTTTTCCATTTCCATTTCATCTTCATCTGAGTGTTTACGAAGCCTTTTTAAAAAGACTTCTTTGTGGTATGGAAAGATTCTGCGTTCCATCTGAGCTGGACACACCGGATGAACCGAGCCGCAGATTTACACCCACTTCTGATCAACGGCGGGAGCTTAGTAAATTTTGATTGTCAACAAATGTTAAATGGTCAAGCAAGTATCTAAAAGTGAATGGACTCTTGCTTAAACAAAAACAAATGTGAAGGCAACATTGAGACGACGGGGTCAAGCAGTACTCTGAGAGTGAATGATGTAAAGCTTAAAACAAAAAACAAAAAAGGACTTTAATGATCGAGTCTGAGCGACAAAAGAAGCCGCTGGAGACAAAAGTGCCCGAGAGCGCATGTGGGGAGGAAGATAAGCCGACGGGATAAAGAGTGAGATGGAAAACGAGATGAGAGAGAGAAGACAAAAGCGTACATCAAGAGGGGGAGCCAAGACGCCGTTGGTGACGGGAGGGGTTGAGAGACAACGGGATCTGCGAGTGTGACGTCACGAGGACTCGGTTCCGGAACCGCCGTCCGAATTTCAACCATCGGCAAAAGCATCGAGGACCAACAAAATAACGCACAGAGCTTCCTTGGCACTTCTCTTTGACGCTTCATCAGGATCTCCTCTTCCAGCCACTGCCGGACTGTGGAGGTTTCCCATCAATCAAGTTGAAGAGCAGGCGTTTTGCTCACAGGCAGGAGATATGTCGAAATAGAGTACAAATGGATTTGAGAAGGTTGCATGTGATTAGATAAGTGGCGAAGGGGAGGAGATGATATCCGAAGAAGGTGGCATGGGAGACACGGAGCCAAGGACGACCAAGGTCAAGGAGGTCCGAGACCGAGGCGAAGATGAAAGCGCCGCGAGGGGATCCATCTCCTCGCTGTTGTAACACTCAAAGGAGTCAATGAACAGGAACCACAATTCCCACCCATACCGAGTTTTCTCTCCTTTCTTCATTGCTTTATTATTATTATTATTTTTTACCCCACCTCCTTTGGTACCTCCTTAAATCAATGTTGTACGTCTCCTCTTCATACAAAGTGCAGACTCCTACCAAGATGGATGGCAATATTCCCCCCGAGAGCCGTTAAGGGGCAAATGCAAACCGATTTCCCGTCAATAGATGCTCCCCAGACGACACTTGAAGCGCACGACATCATCACTCACTGGCACAAGTGACGGAGACAAAGTGGCACAATAACCATGCAGATAGAACTCGCAGGTGTCGTTCTAGATCAGGAGGGTGCGGCATCTTGTGGACTTTTAACCCAATGGGCATTAAGTCTTGGTTAATTTCTGCAGAAACACTTGTGAGGTGGTATAGTTCATTGGTGGAGCCCAGAGGTTGTGGGTTCGATCCCCAGCCGTTGTGTCCAAGCGCTGTTCTGAAAGGACGGGCTTTACTTTTGCCAGCGTTCTAAGATAAACGTAAAAAAATAAAGTTGAATTTAAAAACAGCACCAATTTTCCTGTCCAATTTAAAATCGCTTCCCTAAGATGGAACCAGTAGCAAAAATAAGGGGGGTCTCAAAACTGAACCCTGTGGAACACCATGCAACACTTGGGGTAGGGTGTGACTTTTGAGAGAATTTGGGAAGATGATCTAACTTTTGTGAGGTGTTAAACGTTTTCTGTATCTTAGGAAGATTTTTTTTTTAAGTAAGTTCGATTCGACACAATTTTTGCTGATATGACTGATGCAATCATTCCACCCAACAGTGCTGATACAAAGAAGTCTCTGATAGGGCTAATGAGACATGCGGTTGTACCTAATGTTTTGGCTGACGAGTGTATGGCCTCGCTCATCTCCCACCTCTCTTCTCCTTCTGCCCTGCTTGGCACAATGCTGAGCAAGCACTTCTTCCTCCCTCATGTCTCTCTCTCTCTTTCTTCTGTATGCTCGCTCTGTCATAGCCTCTTTTAGAAGCCACAGCAGTGGAACATGGAGCACAATGCTAATCAGGCTACACATGCACACACGCACACGCACGTAGGAGCACAAAAATGCAGTCTTAACGAGTGTCAAGAGTCGCCACAAAATTGAGGCGACACTTTCTCTCCTCTCCCCCAAATGAGCTAATTAAGAAATGCCTAACGAGAACTTGTGCGGTTTTGTTGTTGTTTTTATTTTGCTGCAGGTCCTATCACTTTCATCATTTTCATTCGCAAACTGAACAACCGGCCGCTTCTGCTGAGCGATGTGCCGCAACACATCAGTCAAGCCGTGTCGCGCAAGGAAGCGTCTGATCGTGCCTTTGTGGTTAATTGCGCTCTTATTAGATTGCGTGATTAGGATTTTGGGCTCATTTGTCTTAATTTGTCTTTTTTTTTTTTTTTTTGCATTCTCTTGCTTTGTCTTCATTCCTTTTTTACTTTTTAATCGCTTCTGTGACCCGCAGATAGTGGCACAGTTGATTTGCATAACTGGAAAATAAATACAGTGGGTGTTAAAGTAGGTATACAGTTTTTGTTAAGAAAGAAACAACAGCTTTATTATGTCACACTTAATTTACCAACTAATTTGCTGCTCGTAGTGTCCACTTTTAGTCAACATGTACTTGAGTGGTTTTGCTATTTGATATTTCACGTTAGCGAAACGGTTAGCACGGTTTTGCCATCTTCGCCTGCAATTATCATCTCTCTCTCTATTTTTTACTACTACTTCTCTTTGTTTAGTGACAAAAACTCTTGTCACAGTTGTATCTTATTTGCCGTAAATCTGAAGATTAGTGACTTGGAGGTGCTGTGTGGCAGGACAGTGTTAAGGCGCAATAGCTAGCAGGTTAGCTTAGCATCAAGGCTTCCCGTAGTAGGAGAATGGATAACTGTTCAACGTGGACACAGTGTCTTTTTATTTGAATAATAAAAAGGAGAAGAAGAATACATTTGATTTATATAGCGCTTTTTTTGGGGGGCATAAAGCACAGCAATTTTGTTTTTAACAATTCAAGCACCCTCGTGGGCAGATAAGATGCACTAAAGTCACTCGTGAACGTTATCTTATTTTGTTGGTAGAGTCTAAATCTATAAAATAGACTAAGTCCACTTGATCTCTTTTGCTCTAACTGCGTCTGTCCTCAGAGTACAACTGGATTTGCAATGATGTCCTGACTGTCATAATTAGTCGTTGAATGCCACATAGTTCTAGGTAGGACCACACCAAGGAAACCCCCACCCCCCCCCCCCCCAAAAAAAATCTCTAGCATGTTTATTTTTGTCTGCCCAATCTGTGTGTGGCTGCCTGTGTAATCATATCCTTTGCACCATAGGCTCCCAGTGCAATCTCATGCATCGCTACTCTTTAATTAAACTGATTTGCGGAGAATTTCTCCTCCAGTCCGACCCAGCTTCATTCAAAGGCGTGCAGATCCGCATCGATAATTGCATCGCAACAACAGCTGTATTAAAGTAACCCGTTACGTTCGTTACTCTCGGCGCCGTTCAAAATGTCCCGCTCTGCACCTCAAGCGCGCACTTGTCACAACTCCAGTGGAGATCGATGTTCCCCCCTCGGCGCTGTGCCAGCAAAGGCTCCCGCTGGCTACCCCGGAGTGCCCCCCCACCCCCCACCCCGGACGTCGGCGCCGAAACGCACGCTTCCGTCCCTGCCAGTATTCCCCGTCTTCCCTCAGTGACATTAATCTTAGATATGTACTTTGCCAGAAACCACAACATGACCCTGAGGTTGTGTGTGTGTGTGTGTGTGTGTGGGGGGGGGGGGTTGAGTTAATATTTGAAGCCACTGTGTCCACACTGAGATGTAACTGTAACATCATTTCCTACTTATATAATATTGCACAGAAGTGTAAAGTGAAGTACAAGTCCACTTTTGTCAAAGTGGGCTGATTTTTCTTTTCTCCAGCTTGCAGATGACGACACGAAACATTATCAGAATTAATTTTACAACCAAGGTGTACCCCGCAAGTGAATTCAAATAAAAAAAGGCCCATATCGTCGCCATTTCCACCTCGCTACTTTGGAACGGCTCCTGCCTCTCTATTGGCCCATCTCGCCAAGATGGATCTCCTTTCCTTTGGACTATGTTTGTGTCTCTCTCTCGGTGGGTAAGGTCAGCTTTGCGGACAACATGGAGCCTGACTCCCGTTGCCAATATCTCAGCTTTTTAAAAACGACCACAGATGTGTTGCCATGCTCAGAATGTACAGCAAACTTGAGGATGGGAAAATGTTTTGGTGTTAAGGTTTAAGTGGACTCCGCCGCTCTCACCCCCTCCTGCCCCATCAAAGAAGAAAAATGGACATTTGCTAAGTTTCATTATGAGAATTTAATGCTGTGCCATCCCCTCCGCCTGCCTGGGCGTGTCCTGACAACTCACAAAACATACGTTAATATTTCCATGATGCAAAAACGTGGGATCAAGAAGGGGTGAAGATTGAAGCTGCTTTATTTCGCAGCGGCCCACGTGACCTTTGCTGAATGTCAGCACCCGAGCGCCGGGCCGGGCCGTGGCGTCCCACTTCAAAACGGCCGATAAAGCCGAAACGCTTGAAAAAAAATAATGATGATCCATTTCAGGGAAGGGCTATCCTTCATGACCCAATGTTCCCGAGGGGCCTGGCGGCAGCTCCCTCTCGCTTTGCCCTTTTGTAGCCGCTTCTATTCTCCTATCTGGCATGAAAATGCCTCCTGGTTTGATTTAAGAAAATAATGATGAACAACTGAAAATCAAATCATCAAAGAACTCGAGTCGTTAGTTTGCAAAGTCATGGTTGGATTTTGTAAAATATTTGCAAGAGCTGCAAGTTAAGTCTCCACCACCAAGGCAGAGCTTTAATGACCGGCTAAGGGGGTGCCCCCCACCCCCTGCCCCACCCATCCACTTTCCCTTCGCCGCGTCTAATTACATGATGGATAATTTAATGGCGGAGGCCCCAGTTTTGCAAGAAGTTCTGTCGCCTTCTCTCACTCTCGTCTGCACGCAAACGAACTTCTGAGCGAGAGAGCATTGCGGATATTTTCTGTGCGTGCGTGTGTGTGTGTGTGTCTGTGTGTATTTACCATCAGACGGCTGCCACAGTCTGTCAAGTGAAGGACGTGTCACGCACCTGTGCGCTTGGCGACTACGGGGCGGAACTTGTCCTCACGAGGATTTAGTGAAGTTAGGGTTTAGTTTTTATGGTCAAGAAAAAAAATTCCAGTAGAAACGGGACATGTTTTTGTGGGTTCCCCACGGAAGAGGATTAGGGCCGGTGAAGAAAAAAAACGAGGGGTGACAGGATTCTGCCTTTTTTTCCTCAGAATTCTGACTTTAATAATTGCATACCATAATCGAAAGCAAATAATTAATTACAATTTAATGCGTTGCATTGTACTGCTCCTTCTGCTGTGCCCATTTCTGCCTTCGGGGGCAGTGTAAAACTGTCACGCAGGGAAAAAAAAATATGAAGAAAATGTATCCCTATTCTCAGTGACACAGTAAGTTCCGATATTTGTTTTTCACTGAGGATAAATGCCTGTGAGTATTGTTATATTGTCAGTCTACATGTTTTGCACAAGCGAATATGTTCGTGTTGAAAATGCACCGGTGTGAGAAAAGTACCCCAAAAAAATCTGAGTTGTATTGAGTTGGATCACCCAGTAGAGGTCTGCAAACCTGTCGGAAATATTCATTGTCCAGCGTTTTTGTTTATTTTCAAACGCACTTCCATGCGCTTCCCGACTCAACTAATAGACATTGATACACATTTAAACATGCCTACAGCGTGGCTACATTATTCAGGGCGATGCATGCATGTACTTGCCAGTAAGTGCAGAGATGCAAGCGTGCGTGTTTAAATCTTCCAGAGTTCCACACGGAAGGAAGACAAGGGGAGGGAAAGTCAAAGAAGGAAGGAAGGCCGTGCAGTTGGTAATGATTTCTCGTTTTTTCGGAATCACCTTCGAAAACATTGCAATGCATTTGGCCAGCTGCCAGCAAATCCGACACTTCCCCTGGGTGCCACGGTCCTCCGTGATCAAAGTAAATCAACACAAGCGGGAAGGCACGCACGTATCAATTTCGGATCGGGACAAATTTCTTCGGTAGATGATGAGTGACGGGACGGCATGTGCGTGTTTGTGTGTGGAGAGGTAAACCGCCACTGAAGTGGACAAAGATGATGTATGAGTTTGACAGTGTCGGGCTGGTCAGGGACAATGTCACGTTCATGACCAACACACCGGCCGCGTGTTGACGTGGATGAGCGTCGATGTGCCCGCATGTCACGAAAGCGCCATCGCTATGTGACACACGTCTTGCGCACAAACCATGCGGCAAATTGATTGCATATAAAATGCTAATGCGGGCTTTACTACCCTGATCTTGAACGGTCAGCATTGTCTAAAGGGACTGCGATGCCGTGGATGGCGTAGGATTCGAAGCGCGGCAACGCAACTGTTTTTAAACTATTGGGTCAAAAGTGACCCAAATTGTGTATAACGGCAAAACCGGTGCTGGGTCCAAAAAGGAACCCAGGAAATAATCTTATTTTTTCCTCTGTGGAGACGTACAGTAATTTCAAAATGAAATACCGTTTTTTTTTCATGTATAATGCGCAAAATTTAACTAATTTATTGCGCATTATACATGGGTAAAAATGTTTTATTATTACTTTTTTAATCCGGATATCATACGGAGGCCGCCATTACAGATGCGCTTTCTTCTCTGCTGTTCACTTCAAACACAATGCTCTGGTATCAGACGCTTGCTCGATCAGCTGTTCGTTTACTGTCACAATGTACCCTACACAAATCCGAAACATTTCTTCGCTATCGAGTTTGCTAGCGCATGCGCAGTGATACTGACCGGCAGAATAACATCCGCTTGTTCCCAAAGATGATCTTTTTTCTGAAATAATTTTATGGACTTAAGTAGGAGTCAACATTTGGGTGCGTATTATACATGGGTACAGGCTTTTTTCCAGCATCAACATGCCATTTTTAGGGTGCGTATTATACATGGGGGCGCATTATACATGGAAAAAAACGGTACTTTTAAAATGAACTCTGAAATATAATTCATAAGAGATGAAAAGTTAGGACAGAATTAGTCTGACTTAGTTCAGGAACATAAAATGTAAATATATATTTTTTAATATTCTTTTCGATTTTACTTACGCGTGGTAACCTCGTAAACGTACGATAGACTAAACTACGATGTAACTTAAAAAAAAAAACCACAATTTTATCAAACGCGTCGTTCTTTCTTGTTCGTCATCTTGTGGCCTCTATTCAGCCTGAGGGTCATTATCACCACCAACTGGTATTTTCCTGCTATTGCGAGGAAACCAACGTAAATTAAAGTCGAGCGCGTGCAGCGAAGCTTACTGCCGCCATTTAGTGGTGGGGGTGTGAAGCACACTCAATCCTCTGTAACTTAAAGATTCTGCCTCAAAGTTTTCCTACTTATCTGATAGCAATGATTGATACTCTCCCCGGCCGGTTCCCTCAAAACATTCTGCGGCAAAACAAACCATCAATCAATAAGCCCAACGCCGGTGGTGGAGGCGGCGCGTTCATCATCACAAACGCTAAACATTTGCATCAAACGCAGCTTTTTAACAAAACGCCGGGGAGCGTGGCGCACGACACGAGGCAGTCTTTGTTGTCGTATCCCGCGAGTGTTCCTAATATTGTGACATTGCCACGCTGTTTTGCACCGATCCGTCCGCAACGGCGCCGCCATCATGGAACACAACCGCTGCGGGATCCGTGACGCGGAGCCCCAAAACGAGACGATTTAACGTGAAAACGTAACGGGGAGGGCGAAAGGCCCGATAACCTTGAGAAGAGAAGCTAATAGAAAAGGCCACTTGCTCCCCGGTGTGGTTCTGCGCTGCGGGCCGCTCTATAGAGGCAGTAAATAGGCCCGGTTCTATGTGTGCTCTCCAAACGCATTATCCATCGATCGGCGTGTGTTAACGACGGGAGATGATGAATCACCAAACGGGCCGGGACGGAGCGAACCGGCTCTGCTCGGCCGGGATTCAGAACCGGCGCCGTTACCCTGGGGTATGCGGTCGCACACCGACTCCAGAGGACAACGCAAGCTATTTCGGTTTGGCTTTGATATCCAATAGGGGGCTTAACATCCTCATTAGATCATATCGGACGCACAAGCGGGAGGGGCGACATTATCTCCCCTCTGCACCCGCTTACTCAATTATCATGGCGGCCCGTCATTTGTTTGTGTAAGCGCGTCAGTCTGCCGAAGTATGAGTTTGGCACGATGCGAACGCTCATCGGAATGCCTTTGTGTGTTTTCAGGAGGCCGCACGGGTCACGTCGACCTTGGGATAAGACGAGCGGGTTGGCGGTTTGCAATTGCGTAATGAGAGAAGGTATGTGGGTCAGGCCAGGACGCAGCAGCACATGGACCACACGCATCCATCACTCACCCGGCTCGCAATGCTAAGGTGGAGGTGGGCAACCTCTACGGGTCGGTACGATCCACCTGACGCTATTCAGAGGCCTCCATTATTTGGCTCCAAATTGGTTGATTAAAAAATGGTCGTTAATTTTTATTTGACTGTAATTCAATAATTGACTTAATATGAACAGAAATCAATAAAAAACATTTACTTTATTAAAATGTGCGCTAGTCATGAATTAATTTGTGAAACATAACGCATGTTTGAATTTTGAAGTCATTTAAAAAAATGGTTGAATTACTTATCTCATTATCTAATTTGAAATATTAATCATAAGGATTTTAGAAAACATTGGTAAAATGTTCTATTATATTGAAATTAAATTTTTGAGGGTGTGCCTCTTCTTGCCTTTCACCCATTTCCCTCCAGCTCATTGATTATTATTCTTTGGAACTATTATTGGAACTATTATTATTATTACTATTAGATATTTAAACATATGTACACCCTTAAAAACTGGGTTAAAAATAACCCAGGTGGGTTACTTTTTTTTTTATCCCATATTGGATTCTTTTTAATTCATCAGTTTTATCATTTTTAAATAATGTTATAATTCCCATATTGTACAGCCACAGTTTTATTTATTTATTTATCTATTTATTTATTTATTTATTTATTTATTTATAACATTTGATTTAACCTGATTTAATTATGATGGCCTAAAAATCAAATATGGTTTTCCCTCCCTGGGTTTCGTAGAAGACGCGCACTTGCACGTATGCATTCACACATCAACAATCTGAAATGGCTGACCAAACTGTCCGCGACGTAGAAGCAGACTGCTTTGCCTGCGTGATGACACCTCAACCAAAATATTAGAAACCACCCTCTCTCTCTCTCTCTCTTTCTCGCACGCACTCACGCACACACACAATCCAGCTTGACACGAAGGTCTCCGCGGCGTCATCCACACCCACGCGTGCACGGCCTCCTTGAGGAAATGATGAAGATGCACATTGCCATACGTGGTACTTAACGCAGACCCCATCAGCGAAGCGGTCAACCTGATAATGCTTCTCGGACCCCGGCCTCCGCACTCAGGTCTCGCCATTACCATAATAAATCCATAAGTGTGTGTGAAAAACGCCGACAGCGACGTTGGCCGCAACAATGGCTCCGTGTCAGCCTCGCCACCCGTCCCACATATTTGACGACCATAATCATGCGTGGCAGATGCTGCTCGCTGTTAGAGCTTGCCCACGTAAGAATTAATGTGAACTTTGTAATATATATTTGCATCGGACGCACAACGCTGAAAAAAACTCCATCCGACAAAGACAAACGATACAAATCACAAGGCTCTCAATAACGATGATTCGTCATTCTAACTCAAGACCGTCACCCTTCTGTTGTATCACCTAACCTTTACCTCTATTTTACCGTTTCCTCGAGAAGGTGAGCTCACTTTGCTGGAGCCGGAGCTTCTTTGTGGCCACAAATTAGCATTGTGATTTTTCAACTCAACGGGACGCAATGCTTCTAGTGCAAATTCGAACGACTCTGTGGAAAATGTTGCGGATGAGCAAAACGTGGCATTGAGCAAGAGTGACTGATTGTGCAATTAGCATGCTAACGCATAAGACAAGTACGGATGAGGTGCAAGTTGCCTCGAGGGTTGTAAAAGTCGTACGCAAGCTATCGGGCACCCAGGGACGACAAAGAAGGCTCCCGCGGTCACGTGGATTTGTATAACGGACTTGTCACGCTATGACTTAATTATAGAGCTGAAGTAAGCAGCAAGCAAAGCAGACACAACACAAGTTGGGACAGTGGATTTGCAGACGAGACTGGAAACGATCCCGGTCCAGCTTGTGTGCAGCTGAGAGAAAGACAGGCTGGAAGGATTCCCAGATTGGGATTCAGATCTGGCCTGAAAATTACAGCATGGATGTCCTCTGCACTCGGGGATTAATTTGATTTCTGGCCTGAGACCATCACCAAAATGCTGTCCGAAACTGACAGACATGGAGCGGAGGAGGTCTTAAAAAAAAAAAAAAAAGTGGCGCTCACCTGGTCTTTTTTCCATTTTCCTCCCTCGACTGCCGCATAATCGGACCTTGGATATCAAAATGAGGATTTGCTTCTGGCAAAGCGACTTGTTGCTTTTCGGGCACGGCTTTCGCTTGCTGGCAATCTGACGGTTGGTCTGGGGGTCCTTGACCTCCCGACGCTGTCGAATGAGGGAGCTGGCAAGGGCGGCCATCTTGCCAGCGCAGGCCCCGCTGGCGGCCTGGTGGCGCCCGGGTGATGGGGGGTACCGTGGGCCACCCCCCTGCCCGTTCACCCAGGGCGACGGGGCAGCGCTACGGTTGTCTCGAGCTGACGAGCTGGAGGGAAATGGGTGAAAGGCAAGAAGAGGCACACCCTCAAAAAGCACACAACTGAAACGGAGGCTTGTTGAAGATCCCGATCTGGCGAGCCTCGAATGGATTCGTTTGCCGCCTTTTGTTTGGGCAGGCCATGTTCTTATCTAAACCAATCCATCAGTTCCACTCCAGTCCAGCCTGTCTCCTTGACCTCCGGGGGAAGTTTGCCTCCAGCATTCGCCCAATTGCGGAATCCTTCAATCTCGACTGTCAACTGTCCTCCTCGGTGACGGACGGCGTCAAGACGTCCAAGAAGTGCACAAGAAGATGAGACCTGAGGTATCAGCTCGGAAAGAGGAAGCTGCCTGACTTACTCCCCCTTTCCGAGTCCTTCATGCCGTCCTGAGCGGGCGATTGAGGAGACGTGGTAGCGCTCCATCCGAGCATCCTTCCAGAGGTGACATTCAAAGAGTGGACGCGGGAGGAGGAAGAGCAACGCCGGCGGTGTCTAGCCCCCCATGTCGGATCGAGCTCTCAAAGTCCCTCCGCCAAGTGCGAGCGGAGCCTTGTGTCCTTCAGCCACGCTCGCTGCCTTGCAGCTGGCAGAACGAGGGATGAATGAGTGGAATGAGACACAGCGGGGGGAGAGCGAGAGCAAGAGAGAGAGCGAGAGCAAGAGAGAGAGTGAGGGAGGGTGGAGGGAGTGGCTAGTTGACAGGTATGCAGTATCTACAGTGGATTGGAGGATCTGCTTCTGGATGGGCCGGGTTAACGGGAAGAAGGAAAGGTACATCAGAGAGAGACTTCCCTCTCTCTCTCTCTGTCTCTCTCACATGACCCCGCATCTCCCAACATGACGCATCCCCCCCCACCCACACACACACACACACACAAAGCATTAATTTCAAGCAACAGGTGAGATGGGGTGAGTCAGTTTTATTGAGACAGATTTGATTTCATCCACAAAGAAAACAAAAAAAACAGAATTAAAAGGGAGCTGAATAAAATGATGAAAAAAAACGTAGAGTGCACCAAAAAGATTTTGTGTCAATCTTTTAAATTTAAAAAATTGATTGAAAAAGTATCATTTGAGGCAGACTTTTTCTCTTGCCAGCTGTGCAGCATAATTGCTAAATGCTGTTTCACCATGTTTTTTTTTTTTTTGGGAACTCTTTCAAGTCTGCAGACTTCCGAGTCCCATTTGGTTTAGATTCAATTGGAATCAATTCATCTGTATATTTCTGATCCTAATATTGGGACAAATCCACTCACGGTAAGCAACGAACATTCAGATATTTTCTCTCAATTTCAAACATTAGATATTCCAAACACTGGAATGAAATTACACATTTTTTTTACAGTACGTCTCCATATTGTAACAAGAGTATTTCATTTCCCCGTCAATCTATTTGGAATGAAAAGCTGTCCGGTTCACCGTCCCAACTACACAATCACAAAATCAACAATTGGATTGTGAAAGTGTCATAACTCTGGCACCGAGTGTGCGTTTTATAGCTGAGTATTGGCCACTGCTGCTTCCACTATCTTCACGCTCGAGAGACGATGATATTCCTGCGCAGCTGCTCTGTTTTCTCGGCTCCCGCTTGCTTAGCGGTCTCGACACAAAAAAAAGTGTCAGGCGACAAAACAGAGTCTGAGCGGCTACAACGTGCATGTTATGTTTTGGTTGGGACGATTTTTGTATCTTCTGGGTGTTGCCCGGCCTATAAATCCGTCATACGCCCGACGTTAAACAGTGGCCGCGATGTCGGCCGGATGCTCATCTGTGTGCTTGCGATCTTTACGGTAGCGAAAGCACACACGGCGTCCATTAAAACACTTCTGTCATGCGTCTCGCCGCGGAACGAGACAAGAACAAGCTTGCGGAAACGCATCGTAGATCCGGCAAACGTGCAAACTGCCAACGAAATGATCGTTAACCGGACCGTTGCGTTTGTCAAAGCGGAAAGCGCGAGGGCCAAATACGACGCGTGCCTCCGCGCGATTGTTTACGTGGGCTGCCCGACTGACGCGACATGAAGGGACATGCGAGAGGTCAACGCAGATTTGATTTGAGTTGGGGGGGGAAAAAAAAAAAAAGATTCTGACATCATGACCAGAGACAGGAACATCCTGGTGAAGGGAAGATGACATAAGAGGAAATGAAAGGAGAGGAAGAAGATGTGTGGACAGTTTTTCTTCTTGGGTTATTCCGAGCAGCAAGCCTCAAGAGCCCCATCCCAAATTAGGGTAAAGGTCGACCATGTCACTCCCAGTTTACGTCCAGCTTACTCAGACATTTTGTTTTTATTGTTCTTGGAGTTGAAAATTACAAACGAAGAATTTTTTTGGGCGGGGCAGCATTGAAGTCGTCATATTTTGGGGGATGCAATTTGCGGAAATTGCATCCCCCAAAATATCATTTTTGCCAACGGTTGGAGCAGGGGCGGCTTAGAATCGACCCGCCGCCGATGGCGCGGCCCACTAAGTCGGCTAAAATAAATGCGAGCGAAAGGAAGAGAGAGAGAGGCAGCGAGGCTGGCAGCCAACCAGGACAAGCCTGGAAAGAATGGAGCCGCTTCCACACTGGAGCTGCGGCGCCATATCGCAGTGAAACAAATTGAGATTAGCTTTCGGTGAGCCGCCGAGGAGAAAAGCGGGATGGAGCAAGAAGTGCGCCCTGGAGATTGGAGCCTGAAAAGTGCTTATTATTATTCGGGAGAGGAATCTTCTCCTTGGGACTAGATTTCTTTTGTTTTTGTTTTTTATCAACACATAGTTGTTGTTGTTGTTTTTTTATATGGCAAAACCTTAATTGTCTGATTTATATCAGGAAGGGACAACTGCCAGCAAGCCCGCTTAATGATGAATAAAAAACTACTAGCAAAAAAAAGAAATCTGTAAACGTGCAAATCCGAACTGCAAAATTGACTGCAGTTTTAAGTTGTAATATCAGCATTCACCACTAGATGGCAGATGTGTTTTAGTTGCAATGTGACATGCAGGACAAATGCAGTACCTTGGTAATTTGACAATTTTGAGTGAGTTGATTCTTGTGGGGGGAAAAAAAAGTACAAAAGGGATTTTCTACTTTTTTTTTTTAGCAGTTTTTTGCCGTCATTTTTAGGCAACTGAGCCAATTGTCTGTGTGCTTTAAAACCTTTGTTGGATTAGCATCGTGCAACTTATATACATGCATCGAAAATGTGCCATCAAAAATGAAATCAATTCTGTTTTGTCCATTTTTAAAATGGCAAGCTAGAAAAGTATGCCTCCAGCATTTAAACTGCCCATCCCATATCTAGATTTTTTTTTTCTCAGTTGAACTCACTTCCCTACCGCAGAGTTCGATCCGGAAGGCAGGCATCGACAATTATCTCTGCAGGACGACACGCCTGCTCGCCGGGAGGCAATCCCTTCCGCATGGCCCGATTGACAGCTGATCTGCCCCGTAAGGCCTACATGGAAAGTGGCCACTCGAGGCTGACCAGTTTGGCAGCCCGAATGTAGCGATCGAACTCCGAGTCAATATCTAATCTCGTTGTTGCTTGTCATCCATATGTGCCAAATCCTGTGATGAACACATATCGGTCGTTTTCCTTTTTTACCGGTGCACAGGTGTACCTAATGCTGTGGCTCATTCGTCGAGAGGACATAATGGCTAACGAGGAGAGCCTCAAATCGCCCCCAATTATTTTGCCCGTAATGACACTGACTCGGATGTGCTCGCCATTGCGTTGCTGTAAATCTCCGTGGCGAGCCTCTCCGCTTTGCATCCTTCGAGCGGAGTACGAGCGAGGAGCATCTGTTGTCTGACGTCGCACCTTTGAACCCAAAACACATAGCTCAGCGTTTGCGCTGTCATGGGCGTGGCCGTGTTGCCAGGGCCGGTGTCTTTATTTTCTCGACCTTCTCTTTGCGTATTTTTATGTCGGTCTAACCGTTTGGCTAATGCAGAAAAGAAAGATGATTCTTCTTGCCGTGCTCCTGCGTGAATGTTTGCTGTGGGCGTGTGGATTTAATTAAACCCTGCATAAATGCATGAACACGCGGCAGCGGGACGCCACTCGCGCGACTAATACGGCGAGCCGTGAAATGCGACGAGGTGCGATCGCGCCGCTCGGCAGCTTGCACTTTTGACAGTATCTTTGAAATGAAGTCGTTTGCATCTACTAGGGAGCTTCATTTGGATCAGCAGCACCTTGTGAATAGACTTTGGGTATTGTTTACTTTAAAAAAAAAAAATCTTCTTTGAAGGCAGAGAAGCTTTTTTGGAGTTTGGTTAAGTAGTTTATGCACAATTCTGCTGACAACCAACAATAAAAGTACGATGATCAGTTTTGCTAGTTACCTTGGAAATATGACTTTACTGATTACATGGTGTAAAAAATAACTTCACGGATTACTTCCTTTTTTTTTAAGTTACCGTAATTTTCAGACTATAAGTCGCACCGGAGTATAAGTCGCACCAGCCATAAAATGCCCAAAAAAGTGAAAAAAACCCCATATATTTGTATATAAGTCGCTCCTGAGTATAAGTTGCCCCCGCACCCAAACTATGAAAAAAAAAACGCGACTTGTAGTCCGAAAATTACGGTACTTTAAAAGCAACAACCCTGCTTACTATAAAGAATATTTTTGGTACTTCATTGGCGAGTTGAAGTCAATCGATATTTGCCAAGTCTGATGACGTGACGGGAAAAAATGAGATTAGTTTTGATTGGAAAACATTTTGGAAATAACCGACATCACCGCCTGCCAGCCCGTCCGTGTATGATGCGGTCATTTATCCGCCGGCTGTTTGAGCGTAAGAAGGGTAGTCGTCGCGGTCCTGCGGCCTTGCGTGTGTCCAAGGTCTGCGGTGATTGATGTCCCTCCTCAGGCTTGTGGGCTTTGGGGATGGCACATGTGACCTCTGCAGATGCGAGTACATCAGCAACTCTCGCCCCACCTGGAGGAAGTCTTGCGCGACCTTCTCCTCCGGCGAAAGGACTACCGCGCTTATCTTACGACTCCTCGACATTATAAAAAAATGTCGGACCATCCCGCCCCTAGTTATTCATGGCATCAGAGCAAAACTGGGGATTACTCGGCAAACACAATAAATTCATAGTGGTTGCCCTAACAACCCCCCCCCCCCCTCCCTTTTTTATTTTAAAGAGGATTTCGGAGAGGCGACGTGTGGATGTCCGGGACGACGGCGCGAGGATTAGCAGCAAACTGATGAGAACAGCACAGCGTGGTTAAACAAATCAGGGACAAGATGATGCATGCTCTCAGGCGCTCATTGAACGCCTCGCGTCACGTCACACAGCTGTTTTGCCCGCAGCTTTATGTCGCCTCGATAAATACCAGCACGGCCGGGCTCTCGTTTGAGCTTCCAAATCAAGAGGTGAGCACAGGAGCGTCCCTGACGTCACAACGGCGAACCGCTACCGTGTTAGCCGTGAGATGTGATGTCGTAACATCCGACAATCTGAAGAGAGGCGTCGATGTGAGATTAGTCACATCTGCACGCCCAGTGTCGCTCACCCCGCCCCTCCCCCGGGAGAGCTCGTGAGCTGTGACAAATGACTTTACAAGTGATTGGGGTGTGATTATTGATTGAGGGAATGATTGATCCAGTCATTGACCTCTAGTTAAAAAAGGTGCTTAAGGTGACAGATAACTGCATTAAGGTCTCCCCGCAAGAATCTGGAGAAGATATCCCGCTTTAGCACCGAAACCTTTGTTAGGTTTGTCGTGCGTTTGCTCGACATCATCGTTCGGCACACTCCAACGCGTGAACATGCATAAAATAAATATTTCACACTGAATGTGCTTTCTCGAGTGACGAGGAAGATTTTTTTTTTCCCCCCCCTTTCCATACGGGACATATGACTGCACACATGTATGTGTGAACTCCATTGTAGCATTGTTCTGTGTGTGGGGAATGCGGGGATCCATCACTGTGAATTGATTGCTCACGCACAAACGCACGTGCTTCGAATTTCAAGCAATTATGCAAAAACATTGAACTTGGCATCCATCGACATTTGGTCACCTGCGAAGAAACAACACAGCTTACATTTGCTGCTTACCTTCGCTCGATGTCAATAAAAGCTGGAAGGGTAGTGTCTGTGCGTGCCACACACACACACGCACACACACGAGTGAAGTAATGACGTCGACTTCAAAGATACGCCGTCCTCCGATTCTCGCCGACTGTAATTACACGCAAGTTTAATTAATGTGGGAACACGAGGGAGGAGGGGAAAAGAGGAAGATTAGAGCAGCGCACTCTGAATTTCTTTGCACTGGCAAAAGTCGACTCCCAGGAATCTCTGGCGGGTCCCAAATATGTCTTCCACTTTTGCAACTTCTCCATCCATCTGTTCCTTCCGTCTCATTAGTTTTCTTGCTGGCGGTTTTATGCGTCCCTCTCCACCACTCTGCCCGCTCGCCTCTTCATCATATCCACGACACAACAATCAGCCCGGGGCTATTTGCCAGCGATTTGGTGGGATTCTTCCATCGCAAATCCGTCCAAAAACAAAAGCCACCGGCAACCACAACTTCTTCATTCATGCGGCGAGTAACGTATAGGTGGTAACTTATATCCTTCAGACCTAGTTTCTCAGTGACAGGCAGCCGAGTGTTATCCGCTTTCAGCCTGACCTTGTTCCGAGCGTCGTCGCACACAGGACTTCAAGATCCAGAACAATTCTGAATAAGAGAGGCTTCAAGTATTTGTTACTTCCGGTTGAAGTTAACTGTCAAATCAGACGAAAACAAATTGCAATTTTGTGTATTCAAAACAACCACGTTTTGCCCAAGTCTGTGTAGTTTAATGCTAACAAACAATGCTAACGAAGGATTCTGAACACGTATTTAAACACAAATAATGTAGCAAGCTAGCAAAAGCTATAGAGGCATACGTTCATTTTTTGGGGGGTCAAAATGAGATAACATTACTGCAGCTGCCTGCCCGAGTTGTGAGATTATTGGTTTGCATCACACTGCCCCCAAGTGTCCAAAACGAGCATAGCAGAAGAAACCGCTCAATTGAGGGCAAAACTTTCAACATCATTCAAGTGTGGCACCAAAAAGAAGAAGACATCCCTTCAACCTTAGTGGGGTTCATTCAATCCTGCTCAGAAGATGAGGTGCTGCCTGAGGGAGCATGAAAGAAAATACATTCAATGCATTGGCATTTTTTCAAAACAGGAAGCGGAACATTTACAAGCTGGAGTGTGATTGGCTGAAATGGAAGAGAAGCAAGAGGCGATTAGGAATCCCCACAAACGGAGCAAACGGAGAACACGCCAAACGCCGCCGCTATCGCGACCAGCGACAGCACACCGATGGCCACTGCCTTCTTCCTGTCCTCCTGTTCTTCACAAGACAGCAAAGCGAGACACGTGAACTACTGTCCCACCACAGACGCCTTCAAGTTCCTGAGATCCTCAATCTCCCGGGACCTGAAGTGGACAGGCCGGCCGGCCTCATAGACTCTGTCCGGAAGAAGGCCCGGCAGAGGTTTTGTACTTTCTCAGACAGCTCAGGAAGTTCAAGCTGCCACAGGAGCTACTGAAAACCTTCTACTCTGCCATCATCCTGTCTATCCTCTGCGCCTCCATCACTGTCTAGTTTGGAGATTGCAACGGACAATTAGGTCTGCGGAAAAGATCATCGGCACCAACCTCCCGCCATTCCAAGACTTGTACTTGTCCTCCGGGACCAGGAAACGCACAAGTGACCTCCCTGGCATTAACTAAAATAATGACAAAATAAGAATATAAGATTTATTGACTTAAAAAAATGAAGTTCTCAGTAAGAAAAAAAATTAATCAATGAAATGAAAACAAATAAAATCCAAAAGTCTAACGTCAATGCATGTGCTTGAGTACGAATATCTTAGATTTTAACATTTTTTTTAAGCCTAAATTTAAGAATGAAACATTGTACAGGGGAGTATTAGCAATTAATAATAAACATTTCACAGCAATGACAATTAAGTGGTGGGTAATCTTTCAGAAAAAAAACTGTCTAGCCTCCTGAATATTATTACATGATTGGGATTATTGCAAATTAAGGAGCATGGCAAAAGTTATGTCATTAGATTCCTTTCATAAGATTTCAATTATTGCTGAGGGGCATCGAAACTCTCACTTAGGGCGTCCAGTCCATTTCTTTAAAACTGGGAGAAAACAAACAAAAGCGGGTTGTCAAATACAAGTTTGACAAGTTTGTGCGAAAGAACGCACTTGGAGAAACATGAAATCCAATTTCAAGTGCGGCAACGGCCCAACCGCAGGCAGAATCATTGACAATATGAAGATTGCCCAATGTGGAAACACAGCAAGATCATGTGTGTCATTTTCGCCCTATCTCTGCAAATTTAATGTCAATCAATACTGTTTGTGTCTTTGTCAGTGCCAGAAGGAATCAATTTTATGATTTTTCTTTTTCCAAGAGGCCACAGGAATAAGTGTTTCCAAGTGATTACTTGTATAAAAGGATGCCTGTTGAGTATTTGTTTTGTCAACCAGCCACTGATGTCAAGAGTCTCAAATACGAGTTTATTCAGATTTATCAAACAGTCCCAGACAGGGAAGTCTCAAATACGAGTTGGTTCAGATTTATCAGACAGGCGTGCGTGAGTGTTGCAAAAAAATTCATTCAACCAAATCCATTGAGAGTTCATTTAAAAATGTGCCTTTTGTTTTTAAATTTAGCAAAAATTTGTGGCAGAATGAACTGAACGGTTGAGTTGCCACGGTTTGAATCAATCGAAAAATGTCGTAATCAATAGCTTTTATTTTGAAATTTCTACAACAGCAGTAGAAACCAATTCTAATTAGATTAATTAAAAAAATAAAATTAAAACACTGCAATCAGTAATCAAAAAATGTAAAAAGTGGATCTAAATCGACATGATATACAGTGAATTGTAGATGCGGTAAGAGACCATAGAAAATGATGGAAAATACTTCCAGAGACATTTCTACAGTCGCAGACATCATTGGCAGTAACATAGCTCTCTAGTGATTCAAATTTCATTATTTCTAATCATACATTCTATAGAAGCTTTTCTTTCAAACAAAAGGCTCCCAAGTCCCGGCTCGCTTTTTAAAGGCGATGAGGACAAGACAACACGACACGAATAAAAACAAAACCATGAAAGATAGCAATAACCGACTTTGGACTTTCATTCCAGCCTCGAGACGATTCTCGTCTCTCCCGTTCTTACGAGTGGGCTCTTTGAAAGCGCTGGAATGTCTGTACAATGTGTTTTGCTCTTTGAGCCAGTAACTTTACGAAAAGGCAGTCAAAGTTAAGTCAAGCGCGTAAAAAATGAGAAAAGGACAAACCAAGTAGAGTCGAGTGTAAGTGAACATAGCACGCTCGTTCACATTGCATCTGGACACGACCTCTAGTTGGTTGACAACAGCTAAGCTAAATGCTAAAAACACTTATGATAAGTTCTCTCTCCAGACCTTCGGATATGTTGTCGGCCGGAGCTAGTGATATTTTTTGTCTTTTTTTGGTTTTGTTACAATGGTGATACTATTTCTTTAGAGCACAGCAGGAAGGGCATTCAATCTTTGTCTTCGATGATGACTCGCTTGCATTGTCAATTTTCTCCATGGGCTCTTGGGCCGTTAGGAACTGACACAGCCAGGGGGACTCTACGGCGCCACCAGTGGCTGCGGTGAGGCAATTGGAAAATGTGCTATGGGCATTTTGCACATGAAGCTGTTGACTTGGGCGCAGGACATTGGCTTCCATCTTCCAGTCTGAAAGAAAACAATCCATTTCAGTGGAGCGCAAAGCTCTTCTTCTTCCCAATGCTCATTTGAGGACGCACCTGCCGTAACACAGCCACGCAGTGTTGGTCGAGGCCGACGCGGTGGATGGGTTCTCCCGCGGCCCAGTGGGTGAAGGTCACCTGGTGGCGGTCCGACCACACCAACGTGCCGGGAAGCGCCAGGTCGTTCAGTCCGGTCCACATGTCGCTGGTTTCTGATGGGAGGGAACAGAGCTCTCATGCGGTTCTCAGATGTTGACGGGGACTGTTAACGGTCGGGAGGCGCACCAAGGTGGGAGACACTTTTCACCCACGCCTGCTCCACCTCGGTGCGGATGGACACCAGTTCGGCACCGAAACCACGGCAGACCAGATGAGCATCAGACCATTCCATTTTGTCGTCAAAAAGCTTGTAGCAGAACCCCGCAAACTCCACCCAGTCGGGTGCCGAGCATCTGGGCTCTGCAGGCAAGACCCCGTGTGAGTTTTAGTCGTCATGACAGTTGGCGTGACCGAAACAAATGGTTTTGGAACTCACCCCCGTCCGCAAAGGTATAAGACACACCCAGTGGGTTGTTCAAACTGCAGATAGGAAAGCGGTAATTAGCTGGTGGTTCCTCATGGGAGTTTTCTGTGAAAGTTGGCCACTCACTGTCCGGAGGTGATCCTGTTCCTGGTGGAGCCCAAGTAAACGTGCTGCCTGGGAGTGCTCATCACAATGCAATCTCCTCCGATGTTGTTCTCAATGACTCCAGCGTGAATGGCGGCCGCGCAGATGTGCGAGTCCTGCATTTACACAAAGTTGCCGCCACATACAAGACCTCGACCAGTGGGTCAGGCAATCACGTACCGCAGAGTAGACCAATGTTCCAGCGACAAAGTATTTGGCACAGCCTGGTGGACAGTAGAAGCTGCAGAAGGTACAAGTTGGGAAAGTGACGACAGGAGGTCATGGTCATGAAACATCGTGTCAGGTGTGACTCACGTCATCGAATCGGTGAAGCGGACGCTGTTGAACTTTCTGGCGCAGGTCGTCTCATCTGTCGGACAAAAGGCGAGAGTTCGTGGCATGTTTTGGGGTTGTTGTTTTGGGCAATCAAAGCGGACGCGGATTTCACCTTCATGTGCGCATCCCAAGATGTCAAAGCGGAGGCCAAATTCTGGACGATTCTCCAGCGGCAGGATGAGGACGTACTGAGCGAACGCGGGCGTCTCAAGCAGATGAGTCACACCCCCGATGAACTAGAAATCGAATGTTTCCTTGTTTGTTGTGACAAGATTGGAGGATGAGGTCGCGGTCGACTCCATTGGCTCACCTTCCCGTCCGGGTGTTTGGTCCACTGCCTCCTATTAACGCTCAGTCTCATCTCAAGTGGGATGTCCCAGGAGCGAGTATCGGTGCTATTACAGCCCTGAGTCACGATCGCAGTCACTTTTCTCGTGTAGCCGAGGTTCACCAGGATCCAGCTGTCGAGGGCTGGAGGGGGGCGGAGAAAAGAACGCTCAGGAGGAGACCAAAGTGCCAAGCGGTCAATTTTCTACGCACCATTTTTTGACGGCTTCCAGCAGGACTCCCCGTTGAGGCGGGCTTTTTCTGGGGTGGCGTCTTCCATTGAGGAGGAGGCTTTGAAGGAAGAGTCTGCGACGCTGCCGTCGGCGATGCCCAGACTGTCGAAACACACTGAGGACGGCCAAAAATCATTTAAATTTGGAACGGATGTTTCGAATAAAAATCTGCCTATCGAGCGCCTTGTGGGAATTTGAAGAGTCCAAGATTCAGTGTCAGGCGCGGAAGATCGCGAGACGTGTATCCCACCTTTCTGTTCGCAGCTATAGACCATTTGCAGATATTTGGAGGTGGCAGGGCAGGACTTGTCTTCCAAAACCTCAATGTGGCATTTTTGCTGGCCGTTGCACAGTTTCCTGTAGCGAGGGAGGATGCCTTCCACTGAGCAGGTGGTTTCTGCAAGTTACAACACATCGGTGAGTATGAGCATTGATACACTGGAATGAGGAACCAAACGAGCATCTGAACGGTTTGTAAGCATTGCTTCAATTTCATGACGTTCCGTAGCGTGCCAAAGTTGTTTGGGGACTTTCAGGAGAAAACCAAGTGAAATGCGCTGAATGAGCCTTCTGAGGTAGGCGGACAAATGGCTTCATTGGCAAATGGTGGATTCTCAGCTCTTACCGTCTTCCGATGAGTCGTCGTCGTCCAATGAGTAGTCGTTGTATGAGTCGCCTTCTTCCTGGCAAACGTCAGCACTCCGCCGACTGTAAAAGGCGGACTGGATGCTGATGCGGCTTTGCTTCTGACCCTCAGCCTCACACACGAGGTCAGCAGAATGCTTGTTGCAGACAAGGATCTCCTTAAAGCCTGCCAAAGCATCGTCGTGTCGTTTTTGTCTCGTGTCGTTCGAAGCCAACGTTAAAGGAGACTTACCGTCATGAGGCCGCGGCGCTTTTGCCGTGTTTCCTGCAAGACAAAAGCAAAAGACGCGAGTCGGCACGTTGTGAAAATCGGCCGAGCGTCGCCACGTCTTACCGCTTTTCTTGCAGATGTAGCCGCTCTTCTTCTGGCAATCGTCAAACTTCCAGCGGCCGTTGCTTGTGAGCAAGGAAAGACAGGACGCAGCAGAGAGGTCGCCGGGGTCACCTGGAAGAGAAGACAGATGCTCAGCTCCGTGCCTCCGCAACGTTGCAGACAAACATCGGTTGGGTTTTGGACCCACCTCCGTCCATGACGATGTAACCAAACGGGGATCCGTCAGTCCACCCGCTGCCGTCTTTCGTGACTTTGTTGTTGACGCCCAACCACAGAGAGGGAGCGCTTGGCAGAGAAGTGTAGATACCTTTGGAGGTAAATGGTCAAATGTGGAACAAGAGTTTGAAACATTCCACGTTGGGGGAATTCAACAGCTCTGATCGTGACCAGACAGACAGACAGACAGACACCCTACCTTGTATGAAGGTGTGTTCTTGTGAGTCGGCGATGCTGAGCAGGTCGCCTCCGCGGCGAAGGCAGTCGTCTCGCGCCTCCTTCCAGGCCTTGGTTGGCCTGCGTTGGATTAGGTAGCAGAAGTCGGAGAAGGGTCGGTGCTGCCACCAGCCGCACTTCTCACTCCGGCCTGCAAGCGAGAGTCGAGTCACTTGAGGGCAAACGGGCGACGAGAGACCACCGCACGTCGACTGACGAGTGGGACGCCCACCTGGCGGCGGAGGAAGTAGAAAGTCTCGGACCTTGGCTGCAAGGAAGGAAAAGAGAGGGCACGTTAGCATTCCTAGCTTTGCCTTAAAATGTAAAGTGCTTTTCAAATGAAATCTATCTATCTATCTCTATCTATCTTATTATTATTATCATTATTATTAAGTGCAAAGTGAGTGGTCGTCATTTGCTGACCTGCTTTACAGATGAATGGGCGAGCATTGGTGCAGGGCCGGTCCTCAAGTTTTCCAGTCTGCGACAAGGAAGCGCAGTCTCCACGTCCTGCCGGCCTGTCTGGGACCCACTCGATCTTGCCCTGCGGACGACACGCCAGACGTGACTTTGGCGCGTTTGGTCTCGCTCGCCACCACCGCATTTGCTCCAAAATGTTGAGTCCTCTCTCCTCCCACTAATCAACCCTTTCGCACAGTATGACTTGAATTCATTGGACAATTTCCATCCACTTAAATCACAACTTGAGTTTCAGACTCAATTTTATATTCTCAGAAACGAGCGACTTTGCACTTGAACCATATATGATTTATTTTTTCACTTCATTCGAATTTATTCTCATAATTTCACAACTTTGTCCTTTTTAATGCCCCATCTGATTAACACCTTCAATATTGATCTCTTCTTGATGAGCATTCTAGCCAAAGTCGAACTTTTGTTCTTCCTAGATAATTGTTCTGCTAAAAGTTGGCTTTTGTCCTCACTTGGACTTTTTGCCTTCTGATATGACACCTTCATTCTGGGCCAGTGACCACTTTTGCAGACTGCTCTAAACGTTTGGCTTACTGTAGGTGTTGCGTCGCTCCACTCAAAGTTGCCCTTGTTCTTCTTGAGTCCCACCCAAGGTTGGTATCCTCCTGCATATGGCGCTTGAGCTTGAGGAAATCACAAAAAGCGAGAAGAGCATTCAAACGTGTCAGACATTGGGAAACGCTGGGGGGGGGGCGATAGCTGGCATCGGCAGTTTGACCCTGGCGCTCACCAGCCAAGAATTTGCCCTCGTCCCATGAGAGGACGCTGGCCAGGTGACCTTTTGATTCTTGGCAGAACTTTTCGGCCTCCTTCCAAGTGCGCTCCATCCTCCCAAAGTGATAGCAAGAGCCCTTGTACAGAAAGTCCCCAGGGTCGCAGTAGGAAGCTGAAGCCGGCAAGAAACATGGATTACAAAACCACAAGGGGGCGCTGCAGGTGTGAAAAGAAAGAAGACGCGTCGCTGCCACTCACTCTCCACTCGATGGTAGCCCAATCCGTAGTCTTTGTAGGAACACAGCTGTCCCTCCGGGCAGGCTGCAGGAGGACAGCGTGATTGCATTTTTTCCTCCTTTCAGCGTCAACATCGACATGGACGTGCACACTTACCGTCGGGCGACCGCTTGCACATGTACGGCAAGGAGGATCCGCACGAGCCATATCTCCACTTGCCAGGCTGATTGGAGGAGTGCACGCCTTGGTTGACGTACGCGCAGGACTGAAGGTTGGAGCTGTAGAGATAGGTCATAAAAAAAAAACATACACACCCGAGAAACGGTTTTCCCTCCCTTCTCTGTGCCCCGCCTGAGTATGAAAGAACGCAAAGAGGTGACCTTCTTACCTTCCGTCTTGACGCGAGTCCCTGTTGGCGTAGGCCGGGGTCACACCGGTGTCGGACCAAGTCAGCTTCTTTTCCCCCTCTTCAAAAAACTGACACCAATCCTTGTTGCAGTCCTGCCGAAACCAATCCCGGTTGTCAGTCAACTACCGGTAGCGAGCCAACAGCAGCCTGCGCGTGCGTCTCACCAGATTGGAGAGTCCGATCCAGAAGGGCTTGTCGCCCATTTGCTTCTTCACAAAGCTTTCCTCGTCCTTGGAGGTGATGGAAACAAGGTCGCCGCCCTCCCAGAGGCAGTCCTGACGAGCCCCTAGCCAACCGTTGTGCGTCTCCACCTTCTTGTAGCAGTTGGAGGCGTGAGGATTCCATCCGTTTTTGGGGTCACATGATGCCTTGGGATCGATTAATGCTGATAAAACAGCAAAGTTAGTTGCATTGGTCATTTTTCAGCGTTTGGTGAAAAGCAGAAATTCAGCAAACAGACAAGAATGGAGTCGGCCGAATTCCCTTTTTGCCAAATTGCGTCGCCTGCTTGACTGGCAATCCACAACTGACAGGCTATTAGCCTGAAAGAATACAGTCACAAGAGATAAACAAGGCCAGTTTCAAGATGCTGAATGATCTCAAAGAACCAACTCGGGCTGCCACAAATGATTATTTAGCTCATGGGCTAGTCACCAATGGTGTAGTCACTATTGAACGGCGAGCAGCTGATCTTGCATAACCTTCTTTTGCTTACAACCTGAATTGTTTACGCGAGGAAAATAAAAAAAGAAGACAAGCGTCGTCATGTCGTTTTTGTCTCGTGTCGTTTGAAGTCACCGTTCAAGGAGACGTACCGTCATGAGGCTGCTGCGGCGGTTCTGGAATTCCTGCAAGACAAAACCCAAAGAAGCGAGTCAGCACGTTGTGAGGATTGGCCGGGCATTGTCTTACCTCTTTTCTTGCACATGTAGCCTCTCTTCTTCTGGCAATCGTCAAACTTCCAGCGGCCGTTGCTTGTGAGCAGGGAAAGACAGGACGCAGCAGAGAGGTCGCCGGGGTCACCTGGAAGGAGATGACAGATGCTCAGCTCCGTGCCTCCGCAACGTCGCAGACAAACATCGGTTGGGTTTTGGACCCACCTCCGTCCATGACGATGTAACCCAACGGGGATCCGTCAGTCCACCCGCTGCCGTCTTTCGTGACGTTGTTGTTGACGCCCAACCACAGAGAGGTAGCGCTCGGCAGAGAAGTGTAGATACCTTTGGAGGTAAATGGTCAAATGTGGAACAAGAGTTTGAAACATTCCACGTTGGAGGAATTCAACAGCCCTGATTGCGACCGGACAGACGGACAGACTTACCTTGAATGAATGCATGTTCATGTAAGTCAGTGATGCTGAGCAGGTCGCCTCCGCGGTGGAGGCAGTCATCTCGCGCCTCCTCCCAAGTCTTGGTGGGCTTGCGTTGAATCAGGTAGCAGAAGTCGGAGAAGGGTCGGTCCCGCCACCAGCCGCACTTTAAACTCCAGCCTGCAAGCGAGTCACTTGAGGGCAAACGGGCGACGAAAGAACACACGTCGACTGGCGGGTGGGACGCCCACCTGGCGGCGGAGGAAGAAAGTCTTGGACCTTGGCTGCGAGGAAGGAAAAGAGAGGATTCATTAGCACACTTGCTAATGTAATGTATGTAATGTAAAGTGCATTATATACTATCAAAGGTATGATTATGATGATGAGAGAGCACGTGGTCATCATCACTTGCTGACCTTTTTTACAGATGAATGGCCGAGCATCGGTGCAGGGCCAGTCCTCAAGTTGTCCAGTCTGCGACAAGGCAGCGCAGTCGCCACGTCCTGCCGGCCTGTGTGGGACCCACTCGATCTTGCCCTGCGGACGACACGCCAGACGTGAGCACATTTTTTCCCAAAGTCCTTTTTCCTCCTACTCGTCAATATTTTCTCAAAGCAAATATATCTCATTGTTGTCAATTTACAACTATTTTCCAGTTAAAGCACAATTTGAGTTTCAGACTCAAACCGTTGTCATTCTATTCTCCTAAAAGTCCCACTTTGACCTGTGAACTTGTGCACTTTGATCATTTAGGATCTCATTCATGTTTTCCAGTGAATGACTACTATATTATTCTCAAAGAACCCCAACGTTGTGCTCGTGAATGCTCCAGTTGATTTACACCTTGAGCATTTTTCTCTTCCTCTAACGGTTAGAGGATGTCGTTTTTTTCCCTTCTAATTCAGTCCAAATTTGTTCCGCTAAAATGAGCCTTCCGATATGACACCTTCATTCTGGGCCAGTGACAACCTTTGCAGACGGCGCCAAACCGTTCCGCTTACTGCAGGTGTTGCGTCGCTCCACTCAAACTCGTCCGTGTTCTTCCTGAGTCCCACCCAAGATTGCGATCCTCCTACATATGGCGCGTGAGCTGGAGGAAATGACAAAAAGCAATTGAGCGCAAGAGGCGCATTCAAACGCGGCAGACATGGTGACACGTTGCGGGACGATAGCTGGCATCGGCAGTTTGTCTCGAAGCTCACCAGCCAAGAATTGGCCATCCACCAGTGAGTGGACGCTGGTCAGTTGACCTTTCCAGTCTTGGCAGAACTTCTCGGCCTCCTTCCAAGTGCGCTCCTTCCCCTCAAAGTGATAGCAAGAGTCCTTGTACAGGAACTCGCCAGAGTCGCAGAAGGAAGCTGAAAAGCAAAAGAAAAAAAATTTGGAAAACCACACGGTGCGGGTGCGAAAAGAAAGAAGAAGCGTCGCTGCCACTCACTCTCAACTCGACTGACGCCGAGTCCGTAGTCTTTGTAGGAACACAGCCGTCCCTCCGGGCAGGCTGCAGGAGAATGAGGCGATTGTGTTTTTCTCCTCTGAGCGTGCGTCAACATCACAACGGACGAGCACACTTACCGTCGGGCGACCGCTTGCACATGTACGCCAAGGAGGATCCACACGAACCATGTCTCCACTTGCCAGGCCGACTGGAGAGGTGCACCCCTTGGTTGACGTACGCGCAGGATGCAACGTCGGCGCTGTCGGGGAGAAGACATGAAATGCGAGAGACACATCCCACAAAGGGGCCAATTTGAAGGCTCCTTGCTCGTCTTCCCTGTGCGCTCGCTCAGGTTTAGCAGACGGGTTCCATCATCTCGCCGTGTGCCCCGCCCGCCCGTCAATGAACGGACACGAAGAGGTGACCTTCTTACCTTCCGTCATGACCTGAGTACCAGTTGGCGTAGGTCGGCATCACAGCGGTGTCGGACTTAGTCAGCTTCTTTTCTCCCGCTTGAAAAAACTGACACCAGGTCTCGTTGCAGTTCTGCAGAGTCCAAACCCGTTGTCAGTCAACTAACTACCAGTAGCCAGCCAACTGCCGCTTGCGTGCGCCTCACCAGATTGGAGCGTCCGATCCAGAAGGGCTTGTCGCCCATTTGCTTCTTCACAAAGATTTCCTCGTAAGGCGAGACGATGGAGACCAGGTCGCCTCCCTCCGAGACGCAGTCGTAACGAGCCCCCAGCCAACCGTTGGTGGTCTCCATTTTCTTGTAGCAGTTGGAGCGGAAGCGGCGCCACCCTTTGGTCCTATCACATGTCTGAATGACTGAGAATGGAATGGAATGGAATGGAATGGAATGGAATGGAATGGAATGGAATGGAATGGAATGGAATGGAATGGAATAGAATAGAATAGAATAGAATGGAATAGAATGGAATAGAATGGAATAGAATGGAATAGAATGGAATAGAATGGAATAGAATGGAATAGAATGGAATAGAATGGAATAGAATGGAATAGAATGGAATAGATCTTTAGTATTATCATTGTTACATGTAAAACATTTTGTGACAGAGCTCGCCTTTTATTCCGTTTCAGCCAATTGCGTCACCTGCATCAGCACTGACATCAGACCAAAAAACGAAGCATCGCCATTTCGGTCCTCCGATAGGATGACAAGCGTTGGGCAGAATGGACCGAGCACCCTGTCTCACCTCGTCTCTTGCAGACGTAGCCGCGCTTCTTCTCGCAATCGCCGACTTCCCGGCCGCCCTCGCCACCGAGTAAGGAGTTGCAGCGTCGGCCGGAGGGGTCACCGGGGTTATCTGGAAGGAGACGGCGGATGCTCAGCGCTCCTCCACGGAAATGGACATTTCCCGGCCAGGTTTTAGAGCCACCCACCTGCGGCGGCCGACTGGACGGAATTGGGTGAGGATTGGGCCGACTGCTCGCTGCCGTCTTCAACCGTGGTGTCCAACCACACAGAGGAAGCCTTTGGCAGAAGACCTTTGGGTCAAAGGTAAACACCGTTGAAACATCTCACAGGTGCATGTGCGAAACGCTTAACCGTAATGAAGCGCGGATGACGTCTGGCTCGTGTCCTTGTCGCTGGGGGCCACAAGCTTTTCTTTGGAATGTAAGAAACTTGGCAAAAATGCATGTCGTCTTTCATCAAGCACATTGAACAGCCTACCTTGGACGAAGGCGTGTTCCTGGGAGTCGGCGATGCCGAGCAGGTTGCCGCTGAGGCGGGCGCACTTGTCTCGCGCCTCCTCCCAGGTCTTGGTGGGCTTGGAGTCGATCAGGTAGCAGAAGTCGTTGGCGGCGTTTTCCTGCCACCAGCCGCACTTTGCGCTCTTGCCTGCAAGCGAGACTCGGGTCACTTGAGAGCAAACAGGATTTCGCACGTGGGCTGCAGGGTTGGACGCCCGCCCACCTGATGTTGATGTCGGCGCTGGGAGAAGCGGAAGAGAATCTCTGGCCTTGCCTGCAAGGATGTGAGAGGGTCAAATATGAGAGCGCGACCAGAAGACAAAGGGCAAATGAGAGGTCGTGACCTTCCGACCTTTTTGACAGATGGATGGACGAAGGGTATCGCATTGGGTCAGGTGAGCTTTCCCATCAAATGCCAATTTGGAGCACTCAGATGATCTGTATGAATTATACCACGGGACATCATCCTGCGGGGGAGGACACAGTGGGCGTGACTTGAGTGTGTTAGTTGTTGCAGTTGTTCCGATGGGCTCCCAGCAAATCCCCTCAAAGTCACTTTATTGATTCAAATCACTCCAATTCATTTTCATAACCTCTTTTTCACAATCAGAATTGTTGCCATATTCAGATTAGAGATGCACCGATCCGATATCTGGATCGGATATCGGCCCCGATATCAACAAAATAGATGGATCGGGTATCGGAAAATGCAGCCGATCTGTGAGCCGATACTTTCCTTAATCTATTGGGACGCGGGCTACGTCATACGTCAGCAGCACGTGTGCCGCATGCCACGAGAGTTTTCTAAACAAACGCAAACATGGAGCGAACGTTCGCTTCTCTTCCCCGGGTTGCTAAGCGGACGTCAAACCCTGCGCGTTCGCTTCTCTTCGGGTTGCTAATGGGACGTCAAAGGCTGCGCGTTCGCTTCTCTCCCGAATGGGGGGGGGGGGAGGCTAATCGGATGTCAAACGCTGCGTGTTCGCTTCTCTTCCGGGGGGGTGTTAATGGGACGTCAAACGCTTTGTGTGGCGGGCTCCATCTAGTGTGGAAACTGAGAAGCTGAGCTCAAGCTTCTTGTGCGGGCCATATTCAATTATGTTTTCAGAATTTGCTGCGGGCCAATAAAAACTGGACCGTTATTTTGGACACCCCTAATTTAGAGCAAAGAACTGTGTAGTCTGCCTGATGCCATTGCCTTTGGTCTTTTCTGTTCCACATGTAGAGTTATGTAGCTTGTTAAGTCAACCATAATATCGGATCGGTATCGGGTATCGACCGATACGCAAAGCCACGGCATCGGTATCGGTATCGGAACTGAAAAAGTCGGATCGGTGCATCTCTAATTCAGATTGAGAGGTTTCAATGAAAAAATGTTGCCCTGCAAGATGAGCGGTGCACTTTGATTCGATTGATCACCATTTGAATCCTCATCAAATGAAAAAACGTGTCTTGCAACACCACTCGAGGCAAGTCCAATTCAAATCAAACCATTTGACTGGCAGAGCGAGCGAGCGAGCATGCTTGTCCGATTTGTCCTCCTAATTCAAAAAAATTTTGTTCTGCTAAAACCACACTTTTTAACATGACGGCTTCATTCTGGTCAATTGACAAGACCTCGATCTGTTGCACACAGGTAGGTCACTTACTGGACATGATCTGTCGCTCCACTCAAAGTTGCCATTGTTCTTCTTGAGTCCCAGCCAAGGCAACCATCCTTGTCCATCTCGTCGCACGTGAGCTTGAGGAGAGCGGAACAAACACTTGTTATGAAACATTGCGGGTCGATTGCTAGCCTGCTCATTTTGCCTTGGCGCTCGCTCACCAAACAAAAATTGTCCGCCAACCAGTGAGTGGAGGCTGGCCAGGTGACCTCCCTTGTTCTTGCAGAAATTCTCAGCCGCTTGCCAGGTTTTACGTGTCCCCTCAAAATGGTAACAAGAGTCCTTGTACAGGAACTCGCCAGAGTCGCAGAAGGAAGCTGAAACCCAAAAGAACCTCGTTAGAAAAGCACAAGAAGACGCTGCGGGTGGAGAAAGAAGAAGCGTGGCTGCCACTCACTCTCAACTCGATTGTAACGGTAACCCAAGTTTTTGTAGGAACACGGCCATCCGTCCGGGCGGTCTGCAGGAGGACGACGTGATTGCAATTTTTCCTCCTTTCAGCGTCAACATCCCAAGAAGAGACAGACTCACCGTCGGGCGACCACTTGCACATGTATGCCAGTGAGGATCCGCACGAGCCATGTCTCCACTTTCCAGGCTGATTGTAGAGGTCCACACCTTGGTTGACGTAGGCGCAGGACTCGACGTTGGAGCTGTGGCGGAAAAGTGGGGGAAAATGAGACACACGACTGGCCAATTTGGTATTTATTTTCCTCTTTTCGGATCAAAGGAAAACAAAAGCTGTTTTTGGTAAGGGTTCCGAAATGCTCCTGTGCATCTTGCCGGACACCAAACGCAAAGAGGTGACCTTCTTACCTTCCCTTTTGACGCGGGTCCCAGTTGGTGTAGTCCGGCGTCATACTGGTGTTGGACCACGTCAGCTCCTTTTCTCCCGCTTCAAAAAACCAACACCAGTCCTCGTCGCACTTCTGCCGAAACCAATCCCGGTTGTCAATGGCGTAGCAATGGCGAGCCGCTAGCACTTTGGTCTTACCAGATTGGAGAGTCCGATCCAGAACGGCTCGTTGCCCATATGACTCTTCACAAAGTCTTCCTCGTCCTTGGAGGTGATGGAAACAAGGTCGCCGCCCTCCCAGAGGCAGTCGTAACGAGCGCCCAGCCAACCGTTGGTTGGGGCCATCTTCTTGTAGCAGTGGGAGCCGTGAAGAGTCCATCCGACTTTAGCGTTACATGTTGGCTCAGGAATGATTGGTCCTGATGAAAGAGCAAAGTTGCCTTGGTCATTTGTCAGCGTTTGGGGAAAAACACAAATTGAGCAAACAGACAAGAAGGAAGTCGGCCGAATTCAGTTGTTGCCAAATTGCGTCACCTGCCTGACTGACAATATGAGATCAATCAAGTGGAACTTAAGCGTTGGGCAGAGGCTGAGATCAGCCGGAGTCAAATTGCCTGTTGGCCGTGCACAAAGTTGGTCAATAAAGCCAATTCTGAGTCTGAAATCATCTATCCACAAAAAATCAACAAGGCACTTTTTTTTTTTTCTTCTCACGATCGGCATCAACCGTTTTCAAGATGCTGAATAATTTCAAGGACGGAGGAAATTCAGTCCACTTCTGTCTGACATGCTTTCATCGCAAACAGTAATGCGGCCATAACGCAGTGTGTGCACTGTCCGTTTTTTTTTCATTTGTTTTTTCTTTTTTGTGTGTCAAATGTTCGCATAACCAAATTGATTACATGTGGATAAGTAATATTATTATTTGGATGAGTGAAAGGCAATTCATTTGGAAGCAGTTGTGTGGCCTTGGAATCCCCCTCGCCACCCTCCCTTTGCGTTTCCTACCCAGCCTCTGCTGTCCCCCCTCTTGCCTGCTCGGAGCAGCAGAGAGAGAGGCGGGGAGGGAGGGGCGAGAGGAGAGAGAGAGGGCTGCTCTTCTGACACGCACGCACGAAAACGAACAAAAGAATCCCGACACGACACCACTCTCAGCAGCAAATTGACATCACGCGACAATAAGGGCGCCTCAGTGCTCATTGAACGGATTTGAGATGGAAGTGAGTCAGCTATGGAAGAGAATTTTTTTTTTTGGAGAGTGCTCGTGCACCCCCCTCCCCCCCCCACACACACACACACACACGTGTATGGCGCCCTGAGCGGTCGCCCATATTACCCTTAGCAAAAAGCGGCCCTGCGCAGGACTCCCACCTGATTCTGATGTCGGCGCCAAACGAAACTCGAAGGAATCTCTGGCCTTGCCTGTAAGGACATGAGAAGATCAAAATATGAGAGAGCAACCAGAAGACAAAGGGCAAATGAGAGGTCGCGACTTTCTGACCTTTTTGACAGATCAGTTGCCAATGCACACTGCAAGAATAAACGTGAACGTAACCACGCGGACGCAATTGGGCGCAGTCATCATATCTGTCTCCTGAACCCCACAGGACGTCATTCTGTGGAGGAAGGACACAGCGGGTGGGCGTGACTTGAGCGTGTTAGGTGTTGCAGTTGCTCAGATGGCTTTCCAGCAAATTCCTTCAAAGTCACTTAATTGATTTAAATCTCTCCAATTCATTTTCATAACCGCTTTCTCACAATCAGAATTGTTGCCATATTCAAACTGAAACTTTTCAATGAACAAATGTTTCCCTTGAAAATGAAAGGTGCACTGTGGTTCTACTCATCACTTCATTGGTTCTTCCTTGCAAATGATCATTTGAATCCTCATAAAATGAAAGAGCCAGTTTGTCTTGTAACACGACTCAAGGCAAGTCAAATTCAAATCCAACCATTTGACAGGGAGAGCATACATGTCAGATTTGTCCTCCTAATTCAGCACAACTTTGTTCTGCTCAAATGACACTTTTTAACCTTTGCCCTCTTTTTTTGGACCTCGATCTGTTGCCACTTACTGTGGTTGATCTGTCGCTCCACTCATATTTGCCATTGTTCCTCTTGAGTCCCAGCCAATTATAATCACCTCGGGCGTGAACTTGAGGAGAGCAGAACAAAGACTTGTTGTGAAACATTGCGGGTCGATTGCTGGCCTGCTCATTTTGTCTTGGCGCTCGCTCACCATACAAAAATTGTCCGTCAACCAGTGAGTGGAGGCTGGCCAGGTGACCTCCCTTGTTCTTGCAGAAATCCTCAGCCTCTTGCCAGGTTTTACGTGTCCCCTCAAAATGGTAACACGAGTCCTTGTACAGGAACTCGCCAGAGTCGCAGAAGGAAGCTGAAACCCAAAAGAACCTCGTTAGAAAAGCACAAAAAGATGGTGCGGTGTGAAAAGAAGCGCCGCTGCCACTTACTCTCCTGTCGATAGTAAATGGAAGCAGATGCTTTGTGGGAACAGGTACGTCCATTCGAGCAGGCTGCAGAAAGATGACGTAGTTGCGCTTTGCTTCTTTCAGCGTCAACATTACAACGGGGGTTCAGACTTACCGTCGAGCGGCCGCTCGCACATGTACGCCAGTGAGGATCCGCACGATCCATGTCTCCACTTGCCAGGCTCACCGCGGGCCACACCTTGGTTGACGTAGGCGCAGGACTCAACGTTGGAGCTGTCGGGGAAAAGTGGGGAGAAACAAAACACACAACAAGCCAATTTGGAGTTGATTTAACTCTTTTTTTGATCAAAAGAAAACACAAGCTGTTTTTGAAGCTGCTCACACATTTTTGGAAAGGGTCCCAAAATGTTCCTGTGCATCTTGCCGGACATAGAACGTAAAGAGGTGACCCTCTTACCTTCCCTTTTGAGCCCAGGCCCAGTTGGTGTAGTCCGGCGTCATACTGGTGTTGGACCAAGTCAGCTCCTTTTCTCCCGCTTCAAAAAACCAACACCACTCCTTTGTGCAGTCCTGCCGAAACCAATCCCGGTTGTCAGTCAACTACCTGTAGCTAGCCAACAGCCGCTAGCTAGCACTTTAGTCTTACCAGATTGGAGAGTCCGATCCAGAAGGGCTTGTCGCCCATTTGCCTCTTCACAAAGTCTTCCACGGTCTCGTCGGTGATGGAAACAAGGTCGCCGCCCTCTAAGGCGCAGTCGTACCGAGCCCCCTGCCAACCGTTGGTTGTCCCGGCCTTCTTGTAGCAGTGGGAGCCGTGAAGAGTCCATCCGTTGTCACATGTTGGCCCAGAATTGGTTGATCCTGATAGATCGGTTAATCCTAATGAAACAGCAAAGTTGCCTTGGTTTGAGACAGACAAGAATTCAGCCGAATTCACTTTTTGCCAAATTGCGTCACCTGCATGACTGACTTGGGCATTAAAAGCCAATTAGCCTGAGAAGATAAACATGGCATTGTTTTCCATGAGATAATCATCAAACTGTTTCAAGGTGCTGATTCATTTCAGGGACTGTTACACATGTCTAAAAACGGAGGAAATTCAGTCCTCGTGCAACCACTTGGCCAGGCAAGCTTGTTTTTTTACTCAAGTGCGGCCCACGTCAAAGGAGTCCACATTCGACTTTTTAAGATTTATTTTCATCTATCGCCAAAAGGTACAAACTAAAATATTATATTCACCCAAAAAAATCAACAAGACACATTTTGAATGATTTCAAGGACTGTTGCACATGTCTAAAAAGGGAAGAAATACAGTCCACTTCTGTCATTCTGCCGCCACTCGGGTGACAGAAAAAGATTTTTGTTTTTTTGAACTCAACTGCTGCCCACAGGATGGCGCTAGAAGTCAACAAATTCCACTTCCAGCTTTTTCTTTTTTCTTTTCATCAATTACCAAAAGATACTTTGACAATCTATGCACAGGAAGATGTGTTGGAATTTTACGCCTCTTGTAACAAATCTTCGTGATTATCACTTCCTTTGCCCCACCGCCCACACACGCTCCAGTGCAACGTATTTGCCCCCCTTTTTTTTGTGGGGGGGGGGGGGGGGGGGGCTAAGAAGAACGCAATGTTCTCTAATTGTGTCGGGTTTTTTTTTTTTGGGAATAAGAAAAACGCAATGTGCGGTTGCAAATATTAAAACCAATAGTGGTGCTGTTGTGTTGCTAACTTACGCGTGTGCACGTCGCTATATACGCAGACAGATTGTAGCCCGAATGACGTTTTCGTTGATTTTGTTTGGAGGGACGGACAAACAAGTGCCACGTTAACATCAAAGTGGATCAAATGATATATTCGCTCCTCTAATCGTGTAGGTTGCATGTCGATATGAAAACTTGTTTGGTGGTAAAAAGAGAGCAGGGAGGGCTCTGGATACACTCCATCACTATTGACTAAACGACTTATGTTGCAGACCGGACGGACATTGTCATTACTCGTAAATACAACCTTTGCTTATAATATATTTCCGAGACGAGGAGAAAAACGGAGTTTGCCTTTCCAACAAAGCGATACACCGTTTTGTCCTCACTGGGGCTCTTTTACTCCCCAAACATATTTGATGTATGTCTATGTTGAGGACTTGCTGTATATCATCCTCCCTGTGATATTGGGCTTCTCGCATGTTCACAGGTACAATCATTTTCTTCTGCTCTGTCACTTGAGTTCCGGAATCATTCTCGTTTCCTCGCAAACTTCTTTCTCTCGAGTTGCCGTGCGCATTTGGGTGAGGGAGGGGGGAGTGGGGTGGAATGTGCCATTGGGTCTCGTAATCAATGTCAGCTTGTTGAAGAGGCATAAAAACAGGTAAAAAAGACTCTTTGCACTCACAACACAAAGTTTACGTGCACAAAAGCAAGCGCTGTTACATCCATTTGAAAAGAACTCCATTTGGGTCCAAAAGGTGGACCAAATTTGGGTTGAAAATCAAGCCCCAAACTCTTTTGCGCATGAACAGTCCATTTTGTACAAAAACTCCTCAAATGCCATAACGCCCCATAGTTGAGACCAATTAACCCAGCTTCCTAAGTCGGTCCAATTTTGAACCCGGCGGTGGATCCGCACTGCCAACCGAACCACACACTTCCAAAGTTGTCATTAAGTTGTACATTTTGGCCGATGGACTCACCGTCTGCGCAGGTGTACAACATCCATACAACGCAAGACAGCAGAACCAGCGCCAGGCGCGCGGCAGGCGGGGTCTTCATGGCCTCGAGGCTATTGAACGCAGAAATCCCGGTGTGATGCACGCACTCGTTCCGCTCGAAACAAGGACAGCCGCCCGCTCGACAGGCGCTCGCTCGCTCGCTCACTCGCTCGGCTGCGGCTGCTGCGGCTGCTGCTCGGCCCCCACCTTCGCGAGTAACGCACCCTCGGAAGAGCGCGTTCCCGCGGAGACGCTCTGTACGTGTGCGCGTCTTTGAGCGATGGAACGCGATATCTATTTGGCCACCTTTGTCCAGACTTTGGACACCACTGATTTTATTCGCTATGGGAAAGAGGGGACGCAAGCAAAAAATGGGAACAACCTTTCGGGTCACCTCAACCTACGTTTTAAAGTGAAGCCAAGTCATGTGTAAAAGTTTTTTGTTTTTTTTTACTCGACATCAGTCAAAGTGGAAGCAGCTCATGACGACGTCGACTGACTGAAAGGTCAAAAACATTGGCTCACTCAATCAGCCGACATTTTCTCATCACATCAGGGGGGTTGCTTGCGGAAAAAAAAAAGGCAAATGAGCAGGTTGTCACGTAGCAGGAAGGATGGCTTCTGAAAAGGCAGCGGCGGTTTTTAACCAAGCGCTTGGGGTGTCCAGTGGCGTGCTGGGACCATTTTGCAGCCCGGGAGTTTCAAATCCAACCGGCCCAATGGCAGGCGCACAGAATAGTGGAATACCGCCGCGTCCACTATATTTAAGCGCTGACCACGGGTGACTATAACAGAAAATAAAAGATGATACATCATTAAAATATATAACAAATAGGCTACTGTAGCAGTTGAATTATGTTTTATGTTCAAGATTTTTGTATTCGTCACGTTTGAGCGTGCCAAACAAGGAATTTGACTTCGGTACATCACAGCCTGGGTGGTATCGCCCAACTTGAGACACCGGGAAGAGAACTGCGATGCAAAATGCGTGTTGTAGTTCCGAATATGGTGAAATTGAAAATGCATTGAATTAAAAGTTAGATTAAAATTTCATTCATTTGTAGCCGATCAAATGATGGCCCCCACCGGCCGCACATGGGAGCGGCCCTCGTCTCTCCCGATTAGCCAGCATGCTATTGGGGCTGTCTCAGGATCCCCCCACCCCCAAAAAATGGATTTATTATTTATTCATCACTCTTATTTATTCATTGTTTGTATTTTTTTGTGTTGTTTACTTGTATGTATCTTGTCACCGTGGGATAGTGGGAAGGTTATTTCGATTTCTTTGACTTTGACACACGGGGTTGTCTTATATTTGGGCCAGTACTAGAGATGCACCGATCCGACTTTTTCAGTTTCGATACCGATGCCGTGGCTTTGCGTATCGGTCGATACCCGATACCGATCCGATATTATGGTTGACTTAACAAGCTACATAACTCTACATGTGGAACAGAAAAGACCAAAGGCAATGGCATCAGGCAGACTACACAGTTCTTTGCTCTAAATTAGGGGTGTCCAAAATAACGGTCCAGTTTTTATTGGCCCGCAGCAAATTCTGAAAACATAATTGAATATGGCCCGCACAAGAAGCTTGAGCTCAGCTTCTCAGTTTCCACACTAGATGGAGCCCGCCACACAAAGCGTTTGACGTCCCATTAACACCCCCCCGGAAGAGAAGCGAACACGCAGCGTTTGACATCCGATTAGCCTCCCCCCCCCCCCATTCGGGAGAGAAGCGAACGCGCAGCCTTTGACGTCCCATTAGCAACCCGAAGAGAAGCGAACGCGCAGGGTTTGACGTCCGCTTAGCAACCCGGGGAAGAGAAGCGAACGTTCGCTCCATGTTTGCGTTTGTTTAGAAAACTCTCGTGGCATGCGGCACACGTGCTGCTGACGTATGACGTAGCCCGCGTCCCAATAGATTAAGGAAAGTATCGGCTCACAGATCGGCTGCATTTTCCGATACCCGATCCATCTATTTTGTTGATATCGGGGCCGATATCCGATCCAGATATCGGATCGGTGCATCTCTAACCAGTACAGTATGTACTTTTCCACCAGGCACAAGACAAGTATCAATTTGGGAGCACACGTTTCCTTAATATGTATCGGTTTGCCTGTGAGTTAAGTTTCGCTTTCTTGTCTCTGCTCTCCTCCCTTGTTTCCAGTACATGATGTTCAGGCCGTCTTAGTTATATTGAAGGTCATTCAGTGGTGCACCGTTTCCTTGCTGTCCTGAATCTTCATCAATTGGAATTTTACTCTCTGTGATTCCACCATTGTCTTTTTCAGTGACATACGCTCACTCATTCACGAGAGCACCTAAGTGACTGATTGTGTGTGTATGTGCACGTGTGTGTACGTGAGTGTGTGTGTGTGTGTGTGAGTTAGGTTTCGTTTTCTTATCTCCCTTTTCTCAGAACCTAAATTTGTTCCAGACATATTTCTGACAGGATGCTGCTGGTAACAAATGTTTCTATTTGCAGCACTCTCATGGTGTCTTGGTCTCATTCAAGGTTATCAAAAGTTGCCGCGCCGCCGCCGGGCCAGCACCGTCCTGAACCTTCCTCCATTAGAAATTGTACTCTCTGTGAATCCACAATTGTTATTTTCAATGACATCCACTCACTCGTTCACGGGAACACCGAAACGACGGCCCGGCTCACTTTTACGTGGCACCTGCAAGATGGCATCAGTTATCAATTGCTATCAATTTGGGAACAGACGTTTCCTGAATAGATTTGAATTTTCTTTTTCTTCTTTTTGTGCCAGAATGGAATGAGGAGTGCCCAGCTCAGCTGCTGCTGCTTAATTGCAAAGTCCTTTATTGGCCTTTAAAATGAACTCACAACAACAATAAGAAAGATAGCACTGCATTTCAGCCCTGCCACAAAAGGTCACAAGGTCAATGGCAAACAGGTGTCGCAAATTGGTGTGGGTGTTGATGACAACGAGGCTGGAGAACAAGATGTCACGTTTGAGTGACTGGACACTTTAAGAGGAAGACGGTGCCTGGCCCTAGCGTTCCCCATCTGTCAGTCGTGGTGAGCTGCAATGAAACACACGCAGCCAGCATTGCTTGGCACAAAAAGGGCCTAACAAGGATGTTTTTAGCAGTGAGTACGTTTGCACCGATTGAATTTTCAAGAACTTCAAGAACCCCCTGCTGGTGTTTGTCAACGCTACGAGCGGCGGCCAGAAGGGCCAAGAGCTTCTGTGCGCCTTCCGCAAGCTTCTCAACCCACACACCAAGTCGTGACCTCTGAAACGGTGAGTGGCTGAAACATACGCGAAAAAGTGTCGATAGAAAAATCTGATTTGGGATGGTTCCTCACAAGCGACCGACATAAGCACACTCAGATCCAGTGTAACCTGCAAATCACCAGGCGAGCTATCAATCGATTGATCAATAGCTTTATTTTCATTCTATCTGTTTTAGGCTCAATGTTTTCTATTCTGTCCGTTTTTGATGCGGCTCAACGCAACGGTCGCTAAATGTTACAAAAGCTCTCCCGAGGCCATTTGCGATATATAATAAATTACATCATTTTTATAATATTTAGGAGGCTATACAATGATTTTCTCTGACAGATTAGATACAATTTTATTTCTATTATTGTGAAATGTTAATTATTAATTACATACTGTCCTGTATAACATTTCGTGACTGTACGGTGGCTTTTCCATAGTTCTTCGTTTGCACACTTATGCAGGTGTACAGCACTTTGATTTGCGTCCATTTTTTTTAATTTTCCAAATGTATTAACTTAGTTATAGCAATGTATTCGCGTCTACTATAAAACCCGGTGAAGTTCACTTCACTGCACTAACACTCATCTTAAACGATCGCTGTGGCAAAGCTTTTGTAAACAATTTGCCGTCTTTCGAATTTCATTTTGGATGACAACAGTGGCGCCCTCTACTGACTAGAATGATTTGCATTTCTGCTGTGAACTGTCCTCACTTCTCATGACATCCATCATCAACAATAACTTGATAAGTAGATGTTTTATGATTCAAATGGTCTTTATTTATTGATACTTTCAGCTCAAACTGATCAATGAAAAGCCCTCAGAATCAAGTGATAAGAATAAATACATTGAATCAGTCATGTTACAGCCCAAAGTGAGAACAATCATGATTAGCACTTTGGAGATACTAAAATGAACGTATCGAGTTGAGCAGTGCGAGTCTAAAAAGCAGCGAGATGACCGAGAAAATCGCGGCGAATGCACGCCGCGCGATTTTGTCTTTGTACTGAAAATGCAGCGCAGTCGACATTCTGCACACGCTTTGGTAGTCACCGCGCACGCACGGTAGCTTAACAACGGTAAACACATCCAACTTGTAGAGAAACAGCAGCTTTGATTCAGTCTTGTAAACTTGTGCCTTTCTTCACCCCGTATAAAATCAAGTCATTACATAGAAATTATTTTACTGGATGAGAGAAAAGACACTACCTTGAGAGAAAAGACTTTTTTTGGGGGGGGGGGGGGGGACAAATGCTGTGGCCGCTTCCTGTGTGCGAGGTTGTCTTTGGTACGTTCCGTTGTTCATCAAAGCGAAAGAAGAGCTTCCGTTTGGCAATGTACGGATTCTCGGCCCCTGAGAAAGACGACCAGAAGAGAAACGTCGGACGTTAGCCAGAAGGGACGCGGAAGGTTCTCTGCCGTTACGTTACATTCGGGTCCATCATCCTCGCGCTGTTCTTGCTTTCTGATTGTGAACATCACACGCCGATCATAAAATGGAAAAAGGATCAAGAAGAATCCCCCGGCGGGGGACATTTTAGGCCCCTATTTTTTGGAGCGTATGGAATTCACTGAGGCCTCGCCGGCATGCCCCCCGTCAGCGTTGTTAATGTCGGCTCGTTCGGAGACGGCGATTGCCTTGGCAACAGCCCCGGCGGGATCCGGGCTTGTTGACGGCGTTTCGGTTCCTTCCATCTTCAAGCGACGTTAGTAGAATTTATCGTCGATGCGGAAGTGCGGCCGGGTGACGTCGTCCGGGTTGAGGAAGACCGAGATGGATTTGCCGGGGTTCTCGGTGACCAGCTGTTGCAAACGCTGGGCCAGCTTGTCCTCGGTAGGCGAGATGATGCCGTTGACGGGGTGGTGGCCCGGAGAGCCGTTGGCGCTGCTAGCCAGCTCCTTCTTGAGCTGGCCCGCCTGGCGGGCTTGGTCCAGAGCGGCCCGCAGGTGCTCGCTGGGATCGGAGCGCACGTGGGCTAGTTTACGGGCCACCAGGAGAGCCTGGCTGTCCGTCAAGTGCTCCAGCATGTTGCACTGTGGCAGGAAGTAGTTGGGGCAGTTTTTACCCAGGATGCAGTGCGCCAGGTCATCCAGGAGACCCAGAAAGAGACGGCCGGGCGTGTCCGAGTCGAGGCAGGACAGATAGGCGGAGGGAAGTCGATCGCAGGCCCAGAAGAGAAGCGTGCGCAGGTGGTAGAGGCTGAGGCCTGCACGGGGACGGGCCAGGATGCGAGACAGCACCGCCTTGGCGGCTTGGAAAGCTTGCGCCATGGGGAACGGGATGCACTTCTTCAACTGGACCTGGATTACAGAACCGAGATGGATCCGTTTAACCCTTATGACCGAGTATCTTTTCTATATGTATTTATTTTTTCTTTGAGCACAAAAACTGAATAGTACCTCGCTGCGGGAGAAGGCGAGCCGCCACTCCCGGTCGGGCCGCCCACCCAGCGGTGAGCAGTAAGGCAGCAGGTAGAAGCCCGCGATAGCCTCCTCCTCTGTGATTTTGCCGTCCCAAAAGTGATTCGCCGTCAGCCAGCCTTGAGCCACGGCAGGCCATCCCCGAAAGGACACCACAGGCAGGAGGTCGTACAGCACCCTGCTAGAGCCCGCCTGACCGAGGTTGGGAAATCTGCTCGGTCATTTGAAGGAGCCCGACTCGGTTCTACGGCGGTCCCAATGAGCCCACGACCGTACCTGAAGGATGATGCTCACAAGCGGTCCGTTCCTCTCCAGTCGCTCCGGGGTGGGGATGCCCCTCTGGGGGCTTCGGCGCAGCTCGTCCACCGCCTCGCTCACCACCCCCCAGAACCAGTCTGTCACCAGGGTGGGGGAGAAGTAGCACCCATCCAGAGACTGAGGCGAGTCTAGCGACAGGATAGAGCCTTTTCCTACGCCGGAAAAGGAAGGGATGGTGAATACGAAATTCCTTCACCTTAGCCTTGCGCCTTCTCTTTACCCCTTTCCCCCTCTTCCTCCTCATCTTCCTCAGCAGGAAGTCCGCTCTCCTCCTGGCAGCAGACGCTCCAGCGGGACAAGATGTTGGAGTCGCACAGGCGCAGGCTGAGCCACGAGTGGCACGGCGGCGAGTGTCTCATGTCCAGCGTGACGGGCTGGTTGCGGTCGTGGAGCTTGAGGGCCGGCACCAGGAGGGTGAAGTCCAGGTCAAAGTCGGCACCTTTGGCATAGTTGCCCAGGTCTTCCGGATTCAGGTCCAAGACGCCCTCTCGTGCACCTCCGGACAGCAGCAGGTATTCATTGGCCACCGGGAGGCGCTGATCCACCTTCTGGACTAAACCTGAAGAAAGAATGGCATTTTTTTTTTCCTCACCCAACTTGAAACCTCACAGGGATGAGCAAAAGGATTTGACGCACCTAACATGTTGAAAATGAAATCTTTGGCCGTGTGGACCTCCAAGGCGGTCTGGTCGCCAAAGCCACCCTGCTCCAGTAGGACCAGCTCCGACACTTGAGTGGACAGCTGCTCCAGGGTCGTGCCCGAACGGAAGTCCACCTCGGAGAGCTTCTTGCCGGGCGCCGGGGAGCGAGGCGACACAGCGCTCATCAGGGACTCCATCTGGACAGCACTGAGGGTTTCAAACAAATACAAAAGACAAGCTCTGGTTTTTGGAAGGTCTGGAAATAATCTTTCTAAATGCAACATTAGATTCATTGAAAAGGTTTTTTTTTCTGTTTAAATTAATAAACGATCATTTTGGTTTAATTTTCATCCCATTTTAAAAAGACAGGACACCGTTTCAAATTGAAAGTGCAGAAAATTAGCTGAAATATTGATCAATCCTTTCCAAAGTGAAAGCAGACGTTTGCAAAACGTCTCATGCTTAATTAACCCTTTAAGTTTTAATTAGTCTGCCTCCTTGGGGGTGTGAGACTATTTACTTTACTGAGGGTAAAACTTTGAGGACTTTAAAGATAAACGAGGTGTCAATATTTTAAATAAATTGGTTGTCAAATCAAGACAAAGCAAAAAGATGTTTGCACATTTAAATACTCATTGGTACTCTGGTGCGTTTACGGAAGACTTTTAATGTGGGACATTTCAACCTTTTGGTGCATTCGCAAATGCAAACCTAAGTCATCTCAAGTTTTTATTTTTACTCGACTGTGATTCGCATTGGTGGACATGACATCAAACTACGTGAGCATCGTAATATCTGAGCGAGCCATCACGCTATGCAATGGGACTTTTCAAAAAAGACAGAAGTGCAACGTCAGCAACACGATTCGACTTGTAAACAACACGGCCTCTGCCCCTTCTTAACTTGCTAAATTAGCAAGATGGCTAAGCTAATCGCAAAGCTAATTAGCTCTCTTGGCATGAGTGCACTCTGGCTAATGTGGCTACTTGCTAATAGAGGCGTGACATAATTGGAGAGAATGGTGTCGACGAACCACAGTCTGCGTTTGACTTAATCCACAGCTGCTCATTTCTTTTATTAGCCAATTTAGCCACCTAGCATGCTAGCTAACTTGACAGGTGGTGGGCGGGGGGGGGGGGGGGGGGTGACACGGGCGGGGGTCCAAGTGGGCAGTGGGAACCCTCCAAGCCTCACAATCACGCAAGAGCAAAACAAGAACGCAACCTAAAGCTGGGAAGGAAGCACACCAGTCACACGGCAACTTCCTCGGCGTGGGGTGCTTCGCTGCCTACGTCTCAGTCCGCCCTGGTCAGCTGTCATCTCCAACAAGTCCTCGATGAGCGCCGCTCGGCTAGAAAACGGCTTTTCCTGCTCGCTCCCCGGGAGAATCCAGCCCAGGGGGATTAAGCGGCGGAGGGTGGCACGCAAGCGAGCTTCTGCTGCTGCTGCTTCTGACTGAGAAGGCGCTCCGAGAGGCGAGGCGAGGCGAGGCTCAATGCGTGCGCAGGAATGCCTGGATTGGCTCCCACCACTACTGTTGGTTATACACAACATATAATTACGGTCAAACCAGGGATGGACAACTTAAATGTTGGAAGGGGCTTCATTTTTCGCCAGCACTTCCTAATCAATGAGATATATGGCAAAATATGTGCAGACTTGATTTTTTTTTTTTAATTGAACCAATTAACGTGTATTAACATTTCACGCTCAAATACGGCCAACTCAACATCAACTCACTCATTGCTCCATCCGGTTGACGCCCACCCAAAAAAAGTTTCTAATTACCAGTAGGTGCCACAAGGTGGCAGCAAAACAATTTTCTATTCGACATGGCTATAGCCCAGTGCTTCTCAATTATTTTCTGTTACGCCCCCCCCCCCTAGCAAGAAGAAAACTGTTCGCGCCCCCCCCCCTCCCCACCGTGACTATCCTAACTTGTCTTGTAAGTCGTAAAATGTTGCTCTGTCGCAAACGTCACAGAAGTAACAATGAGAGCGCCACTGCCCCCTGCTGTAAAGATGCGCAATTACACTTTATTCTAGTACTGCCCAAAAAAAAAAGCCTGTTCTCCAGGCGCGCCCCACTATTTGAGAAGCACTGCTATAGCCCAACGAAATGAAGCTCCTCCCCTCACTTCCTTGTCCCCAATGTGCCACAGATTGACACAAAAGCGGTATTTTATTATTATACATAGCTTGGCTTAATTTATGCCCATGCTTTTTCCCTAGAAAATCTAGAGACAGGTGTCTACCTGTACCAAACTTGTGGAGGGGATTTATTTGTCATTTATTGTTCATCATCCCTGAGCTGCAGCAAACAGAGGCCAGATGATTGGGAACATAAGAGCTCACATTGGTGTCCGCTCAGGTGAGGAATCATCAATTTGGAAGCTTGCTGGCGCTGACCATCATTTAAGTAGCTGCATGAGGAGCTCACGATCATCATTTGAGACAGGGTGGGGGGGGAAGTTATAGTACTTAGGGTGTAACTGGAAGATATGGCAAAGTCCAGATGTGCATATTAGATTTGGCTGCCCGTGCATCTTATCTTACCTAAACCACCCTCGAAGTCTTACTTTAAAACCTGACATTCACTCGGAAATTTAGGTGAGCACATCCACTTAAATTGTTCCATGTAAGTCATATTTTTATTCCAAACATCAAAGTCTATACATGCTTTATTACATTATAAACACACACACATCCAGCAGGTCAGAGAATGAGCGCCAGCCAGCCCACAATCATCGCCATGCCTCCCATGGGGGCCACCTTACGAAGGCCGGGGTCTCCCGTCATGGCCTGGTGGTAGAGCGATCCGCAGAACATCCCCATCCCGGCGATCAGAAGAGTGCCGGCCTTTGTTATGACAAAGAGAGGATACGTTAGACCAAGATGATGTTGACAGTTGGTGAAGAGAGCTCCCACTTGTGCAATATTCATGACCAACTATGCAGTGTCGTACAAAGTCCAGCCAGCTTTTTTTTCTTTTTGGACAAAAACCAAACTTTAGGATGACGCCACATGTTGTAACCCCTGCTGAGGAGCTGTCACTTTATTCAACGTGCACACCTGAATTGCCATCACCTATTTTGCACACCGGAGGCATATTTCAAATCGACTTATTTCTAGTTTCTTGAAAAGTTAACTCACAACTGCAGGTTTGCTGGAGTGAGCAGCACCCAGCAGGGCCAGGCTGTGGTAGAAATGGTACTTGTTAGCTGTTTCAAATAGCTGCACAAATACACAGGAAAGAGCGGTCAGACTAAGTTTGTCCATCTGAAAAAACAAATTGACAAAAAAAAAAGAACGCATCATACCACTCTTTGGTAATCATCAGGGTCACTGTGTTTAAAACCTGCAAAGATAAAGTGAAACAACCCAATTACAGCCAATAAACAAGTCGCAAAGTTGGATGATATGGAACTCCTACCATGCGCCCCATATGCCCCGAGTGCCACTGCCGAAGCCCCGGAGAGAGCAGCGAGGCGGCGGACAACAACAGCGGTCATGGTCGCTTTGTTTTGAACCTCCGGAGCATAGGAAGTAGGCAAAGCTGTTGCCTTTACGTAATTCTGTTTTGCCAAAAGAAGCCATACGACCCCGTTGCAAGTCGGTTGATTGTTTCCTGTTTTAAACTTCCTGTTTTAAGTTAAGAACTTAATCAAGATGAGTTATACCTCCCACTCATGAAAACACCCAAATTTTTGCCCATTAACATTGCAAAATTGTAATTTTACGAGGTCTTTGAACGCAACAACAGCGCACCGGGAGAACTTACTTCCGCTTCCGCTATTCGATGACGTTTAAGATAAGTATGCAAGGATTGCCCACGCACAATTTTATTTCATAAACCGCCCTATTATTTTAGGAAAATTCTATCTTCATAAATCCGAATTTATGTGTGAGAAAATAACTTCAATTTATTTCATTTTATTTTGTTTCAATGCGAACTTAATAGCAGAGTTTGAATTCCGTTTTTTTTACTATTTTTTTTACCCAAGTTAAATGTATCCTTTCGTGCAATGGTGCCAACTTTAATTCACACGATCACAAAGTGCACGTAACATAAAAAGTTTTTCAATCAACGTCACTCAGTTAAAAACGACCATTATCCGTCCTGGACATTATAGGGAATGCAATCATCACATTAATAACA